>NW_026020313.1:116798-206930 GCF_900185275.1 Solanum verrucosum | reverse complement strand
TTCAGATGATCGTAACTTTTGACTGGAACGTCCGTTTGACGCAATCTTTTTTTGAATCCTCGTATTTTTTCGAGATCTATTGAAAAACTCATCCGCTTCAACTGAATTTCTTTTCATTTTTTCATCATATTTCTACTATTCAAAGAATGAGTAAAATGCGTTTTTGGTAAAATCGGCACGCGCAAACCGCGTCACCGTAGTTGGTTGGGGTAGATATCAAAAAAATACGCGGGTTCAAAAAAGAATCTCGTCAAACGGACGTCCGAAGCCCTACTTATGGCCGTTTGAATTTCCTCTTTTCCTTTCTCATCTTAATTCTACTATTCAAAGAATGGAGTAAAATGCATTTTTGGGAATATCGGCACGCGCAAACCGCGTCACGGTAGTTTAGTTGCGTAGATATCAAACAAATACGCGGGTTCAAAAAAAAAATAGCCTGAAACAGACACCCGAAGCCCGAGTTATGGCCGTTTGAAGTTTCCCAAATCCGCAGCTACCTTCAATTTTCAAGATGCTGAATTTTCAGATGATCGTAACTTTTGACTGGAACGTCCGTTTGACGCAATCTTTTTTTGAATCATCGTATTTTTCTAGATCTATTTGAAAAACTCATCCGCTTCGATTGATTTTCCTTTTTATTTTTTCGTCGTATTTCTACTCGTATAAGAATTAGTAAAAAGCGTTTTTGAAAAATTGGCACGAGCAAACGATATCGAAAAAATACGCGGTGCAAAGAAAAACTCGCTTCAAACGGACATTCGATGCTCGAGTTATGGCCGTATGAATTTCATTTTTCCTTTTCCATCTTAATTCTACTAATCAAAGAATGAGTAAAATGCGCTCTTTGAAAAATCGGCTCGCTCAAACCACCTTAGGATAGTTTGGTTTCGTAGATATCAAAAAAATACGCGGGTTCAAAAAAAAATTCGCCTGAAACGGACATCCGAAGCACGAGTTATGGCCGTTTGAAGTTTCCCAAATCCACAGCTACCTTCAATCTTTAAGATGCTGAATTTTCAGATGACCGTAACTTTTGACTTGAACGTCCGTTTGACGCAATCTTTTTATTGAATCATCGTATTTTTTCTAGATCTATTTTGAAAAACTCTTCCGCTTCGATTGAATTTCCTTTTTATATTTTCGTCGTATTTCTACTCGTATAAGAATGAGTAAAACGCGTTTTTGAGAAAATCGGCACGCGCAATCTGTGTCACGTGAGTTTGGTTGCGTAGATATCAAAAAATACGCGGGATCAAAGAAAAACTCTCGTCAAACGGACATCCGAACCTCGAGTTATGTCCATTTGAATTTCCTTTTTCCTTTCCCATCTTAATTCTACTATTCAAAGAATGAGTAAAATGCGTTTTTTTGAAAAATAAGCTACCTTTGGTTGCGTAGATATCGAAAAAATATGCGGGTTTCAAAAAAAAAGTAGCCTGAAACGGACACTCGAAGCACGAGTTATGGCCGTTTGAAGTTTCCCAAATCCATAGCTACCTTCAATCTTTGAGATGCTGAATTTTCAGATGACCGTAACTTTTGACTTGAACGTCCGTTTGACGCAATCTTTTTTTGAATCATCGTATTTTTTCGAGATCAATTTGAAAAACTCATCCGCTTCGATTGAATTTCCTTTTTAATTTTTCGTCGTATTTCTACTCGTATAAGAATGAGTAAAAAGCGTTTTTAGAAAATCGGCACGCGCAATCCGCCTAACGTGAGTTTGGTTGCGTAGATAGCAAAAAAATACGCGGGTTAAAAAAAAAATAGCGTCAAACGGACATCCAAAGCTCGAGTTATAGCCGTTTGAATTTCCTTTTTCCTTTCCCATCTTAATTCTACTATTCAAAGAATGAGTAAAATGCGTTTTTTGAAAAATCGGCTACCTCAAACCACTTTACGGTAGTTTGGTTGCGTAGATATCGAAAAAATACGCGGGTTCAAAAAAAAAGTCGCCTGAAACGGACATCCGAAGCAAGAGTTATGGCCGTTTGAAGTTTCCCAAATCCACAGCTACCTTCAATCTTTAAGATGCTGAATTTTCAGATGACCGTAACTTTTGACTTGAACGTCCGTTTGACGCAATCTTTTTTTTGAATCATCGTATTTTTTCGAGATCAATTTGAAAAAACTCATCCGCTTGGATTGAATTTCCTATTTATTTTTTCGTCGTATTTCTACTCTTATAAGAATGAGTAAAAAGCATTTTTGAGAAAATCGGCACGCGCAATCCGCGTCACGTGAGTTTGGTTGCGTAGATTTCAAAAAAATACGCGGGTTCAAAAAAATAATCGCGTCAAAAGGACATCCAAAGCTCGAATTATGGCCGTTTGAATTTCCTTTTTCCTTTCCCATCTTATTTCTACTATTCAAAGAATGAGTAAAATGCGTTTTTTGATAAATCAGCTACCTCAAACCACCTTACGGTAGATTGGTTGCGTAGATATCGAAAAAATACACGAGTTTAAAAAAGAAGTCTCCTGAAACGGCCATCCGAAGCACGAGTTATGGCCGTTTGAAGTTTCCCAAATCCACAGCTACCTTCAATCTTTAAGATGCTGAATTTTCAGATGACCGTAACTTTTGACTTGAACGTTCGTTTGACGCAATCTTTTTTTGAATCATCGTATTTTTTCTAGATCTATTTGAAAAACTCATCTGCTTGGATTGAATTTCCTATTTATTTTTTCGTCGTATTTCTACTCATATAAGAATTAGTAAAAAGCGTTTTTGAGAAAATCGGCACGAGCAAACCGGGTCACGTGAGTTTGGTTGCGTAGATATCGAAAAAATACGCGGGTTCAAAGAAAAACTCGCGTCAAACGGACATTCGATGCTCGAGTTATAGCCGTATGAATTTCCTTTTTCCTTTTCCATCTTAATTCTACTAATAAAAAAATGAGTAAAATGCGTTTTTTGAAAAATCGGCTCGCTCAAACCACCTTAGGATAGTTTGGTTTCGTAGATATCAAAAAAATACGCGGGTTTAAAAAAAAATTCGCCTGAAACGGACATCTGAAGCACGAGTTATGGCCGTTTGAAGTTTCCTAAATCCACAGCTACCTTCAATCTTTAAGATGCTGAATTTTCAGATGACCGTAACTTTTGACTTGAACGTCCGTTTGACGCAATCTTTTTTTTGAATCATCTTATTTTTTCGAGATCAATTTGAAAAACTCATCCGCTTCGATTGAATTTCCTTTTGATTTTTTCGTCGTATTTCTACTCGTACAAGAATGAGTAAAAACGTTTTTGAGAAAATCGGCATGCGCAATCCGCGTCACGTCAGTTTGGTTGCATAGATATCAAAAAAATACGCGGCTTCAAAATAATAATCGCGTTAAACGGACATCCAAAACTCGAGTTATGGCCGTTTGAATTTCCTCTTTCCTTTCCCATCTTAATTCTACTATTCAAAGAATGAGTAAATGCGTTTTTTGAAAAACAATCTACCTCAAACCACCTTACGGTAGTTTGGTTGCGTAGATATCGAAAAAATACGCGAGTTCAAAAAAAATTTCGCCTGAAACGGACATCCGAAGTACGAGTTATGGCCGTTTGAAGTTTCGCAAATTCACAGCTACCTTCAATCTTTAAGATGCTGAATTTTCAGATGATCGTAACTTTTGACTTGAACGTCCGTTTGACGCAATATTATTTTTGAATCCTTGTATTTTTTCTAGATCTATTTGAAAAACTCATCCGCTTCGATTGAATTTACTTTTTATATTTTCGTCGTATTTCTACTCTTATAAGAATGAGTAAAAAGCGTTTTTTAAGAAAATCGGCACGCGCAAACCGTGTCACGTGAGTTTGGTTGCGTAGATATCGAAAAAATACGCGGTTTCAAAGAAAAACTCGCGTCAAACGGACATCCGAAGCTCGAGTTATGGCCGTTTAAATTTCCTTTTTCCTTTCCCATCTTAATTCTACTATTCAAATAATGAGTAAAATGCGTTTTTTGAAAAATCAGCTACTTCAAACCACCTTACGGTAGTTTGGTTGCGTAGATATCGAAAAAATATGCGGGTTCAAAAAAAAAGTCACCAGAAACGGACATCCGAAGCACGAGTTATGGCCGTTTGAAGTTTCCCAAATCCACAGCTACCTTCATTCTTTAAGATGCTGAATTTTCAGATGACCGTAACTTTTGACTTGAACGTCCGTTTGACGCAATTGGTTTTTTGAATCATCGTATTTTTTCTAGATCTATTTGAAAAACTCATCCGCTTCGATTGAATTTCCTTTTTATTTTTTCGTCGTATTTCTACTCGTATAAGAATTAGTAAAAAGCGTTTTTTAGAAAATCGGCACGCGCAAACCAGGTCACGTGAGTTTGGTTGCGTAGATATCGAAAAAATACGCGGGTTCAGAGAAAAACTCGCGTCAAACGGACATCCGAAGCTCGAGTTATGGCCGTATGAATTTCCTTTTTCCTTTCCCATCTTAATTCTACTAATCAAATAATGAGTAAAATGCGTTTTTTGAAAAATCAGCTACTTCAAACCACCTTACGGTAGTTTGGTTGCGTAGATATCGAAAAAATATGCGGGTTCAAAAAAAAAGTCACCAGAAACGGACATCCGAAGCACGAGTTATGGCCGTTTGAAGTTTCCCAAATCCACAGCTACCTTCATTCTTTAAGATGCTGAATTTTCAGATGACCGTAACTTTTGACTTGAACGTCCGTTTGACGCAATTGGTTTTTTGAATCATCGTATTTTTTCTAGATCTATTTGAAAAACTCATCCGCTTCGATTGAATTTCCTTTTTATTTTTTCGTCGTATTTCTACTCGTATAAGAATTAGTAAAAAGCGTTTTTTAGAAAATCGGCACGCGCAAACCAGGTCACGTGAGTTTGGTTGCGTAGATATCGAAAAAATACGCGGGTTCAGAGAAAAACTCGCGTCAAACGGACATCCGAAGCTCGAGTTATGGCCGTATGAATTTCCTTTTTCCTTTCCCATCTTAATTCTACTAATCAAAGAATGAGTAAAATGAGTTTTTTGAAAAATCAGCTCGCTCAAACCACCTTAAGGTAGTTTGGTTTCGTAGATATCAAAAAAATACGCGCGTTCAAAAAAAAAGTCGCCCGAAACGGACATTCGAAGCACGAGTTATAGCCGTTTGAAGTTTCCCAAATCCACATCTACCTTCAATCTTTAAGATGCTGAATTTTCAGATGACCGTAACTTTTGACTTGAACGTCTGTTTGACGCAATCTTTTGTTTGAATCATCGTATTTTTTCTAGATCTATTTGAAAAACTCATCAGCTTCGATTGAATTTCCTTTTTATTTTTTCGTCGTATTTCTACTCGTATAAGAATGAGTAAAAAATGTTTTTGAGAAAATCGGCACGCGCAATCCGCGTCACGTGAGTTTGGTTGCGTAGATATCAAATAAATACGCGGGTTCAAAAAAGAATCGCGTCAAACGGACATCCAAAGCTCGAGTTATGGCCGTTTGAATTTCATTTTTCCTTTCCCATCTTAATTCTACTATTCAAAGAATGAGTAAAATGCGTTTAATGAAAAATCAGCTACCTCAAACTACCGTAAGGTAGTTTGGTTGCGTAGATATCGAAAAAATACGTGGGTTCAAAAAAAAAGTCACCTGAAACGGACATCCGAAGCACGAGTTATGGCCGTTTGAAGTTTCCCAAATCCACATCTACCTTCAATTTTTAAGATGCTGAATTTTCAGATGACCGTTACTTTTGACTTGAACGTCCGTTTGACGCAATCTTTTTTTTGAATCATCGTATTTTTTCTAGATCTATTTGAAAAACTCATCAGCTTCGATTGAATTTCCTTTTTATTTTTTCGTCGTATTTCTACTCGTATAAGAATGAGTAAAAAATGTTTTTGAGAAAATCGGCACGCGCAATCCACGTCACGTGAGTTTGGTTGCGTAGATAGCAAATAAATACGCGGGTTCAAAAAAAAAATCGCGTCAAACGGACATCCAAAGCTCGAGTTATGGCCATTTGAATTTCCATTTTCCTTTCCCATCTTAATTCTACCATTCAAAGAATGAGTAAAATACGTTTTTTGAAAAATCAGCTACCTTAAACCACCTTACGGTAGTTTGGTTGGGTAGATATCGAAAAAATACGCGTGTTCAAAAAAATAGTCGCGTCAAACGGACATCCGAAGCTCGAGTTATGGTTGTTTGAATTTCTTTTTTCCTTTCCCATCTTAATTCTACTATTCAAAGAATGAATAAAATGCATTTTTTGAAAAATCGGCTTGCTCAAACCACCTTACGGTAGTTTGATTGCGTAGATATCGAAAAAATACGCGGGTTCAAAAAAAAAATAGCCTGAAACGGACATCCGAAGTCCGAGTTATGGCCGTTTGAAGTTTCCCAAATCCACAGCTACCTTCAATCTTTAAGATGCTGAATTTTCAGAGGACCGTAACTTTTGACTCGAACGTCCGTTTGACGCAATCTTTTTTTTGAATCCTCGTATTTTTTCGAGATCTATTTGATAAACTCATCTGCTTCAATTGAATTTCCTTTTTATTTTTTCGTCGTATTTCTACTCGTATAAGAATGAGTAAAAGGCGTTTTTGGAAAATCGGCACGCGCAAACCGCGTCACGTGAGTTTGGTTGCTTAGATATCGAAAAAATACGCGGGTTCAAAGAAAAACTCGCGTCAAACGGACATCCGAAGCTCGAGTTATGGCCGTTTAAATTTCCTTTTTTCCTTTCTCATCTTAATTCTACTATTCAAAGAATGAGTAAAATGCGTTTTTTTAAAAATCGGCTCGCTCAAACCACCGTAAGGTGGTTTGGTTTCGTAGATATCAAAAAAATACGCGGGTTCAAAAAAAAAGTCGCCTTAAACGGACAACCGAAGCACGAGTTATGGCCGTTTGAAGTTTCCCAAATCCACAGTTACCTTCAATCTCTAAGATGCTGAATTTTCAGATGACCGTAACTTTTGAATTGAACGTCCGTTTGACGCAATCTTTGTTTTGAATCATCGTATTTTTTCGAGATCTATTTGAAAAACTCAACCGCTTCGATTGAGTTTCCTTTTTATTTTTTCGTCGAATTTCTACTCGTATAAGAATGAGTTAAAAGTGTTTTTGAGAAAATCGGCACGCGCAATCCGCGTCACGTGAGTTTGGTTGCGTAGATCTCAAAAAAATACGCGGGTTCAATAAAAAAATCGCGTCATACGGACATCCAAATCTCGAGTTATGGCCGTTTGAATTTCCTTTTTCCTTTCCCATCTTAATTCTACTATTCAAAGAATGAGTGAAATGTGTTTTTTGAAAGATCGGCTCCCTCAAACCACCTTACGGTAGTTTGGTTGCTTAGATATCGAAAAAATAAGCGAGTTCAAAAAAAAAAATCGCCTGAAACGGTCATCCGAAGTTCGTGTTATGGCCATTTAAAGTTTTCCAAATCCACAGCTACCTTCGATTTTGAAGATGCTGAATTTTCAGATGATCGTAACTTTTGAATGGAACGTCCGTTTGAAGCAATCATTTTTTAGAATCCTCATATTTTTTTGAGATCTATTTGAAAAACTAATCCGCTTCAACTGAATTTCCTTTTTATTTTTTCATCATATTTCTACTCGTATAAGAATGAGTAAAAGGCGTTTTTGGGAATATCGACACGCACAAACCGCGTCACGGTAGTTTGGTTGCGTAGATATAAAAAAAATACGCATGTTCAAAAAAAAATCAAGTCAAACGGACATCCGAAGCTCGAGTTATGGCCGTTTGAATTTCCTTTTTCCCTTTCTCATCTTAATTCTACTATTCAAAGAATGAGTAAAATGTGTTTTTTGAAAGATCAGCTCGCTCAAACCACCTTACGGTAGTTTGGCTGTGTAGATATCAAAAAATTACGCGGGTTCAAAAAAAAAATCCCCTGAAACGGAAATCCGAAGCCCGAGTTATGGTCGTTTGAAGTTTCCCAAATCAACAGCTACCTTCGATCTTTATGATGCTGAATTTTCAGATGATCGTAACCTTTGACTGGAACGTCCGTTTGACGCAATTTTTTTTTGAATCCTCGTATTTTTTCAAGATCTATTTGAAAAACTCATTCGCTTCAATTGAATTTCCTTTTTATTTTTTCATCATATTTCTACTCGTATAAGAATGAGTGAAAGGCGTTTTTGGGAATATCGTCATGCGTAAACCGCGTCACGGTAGTTTGGTTGCGTAGAAATCGAAAAAATACGCGGGATAAAAAAAAATCGTGTCAAACGGACATCCGAAGCTCGAGTTATGCCGTTTGAATTTCCTTTTTCCCTTTCTCATCTTAATTCTACTATTCAAAAAGAATGAGTAAAATGTGTTTTTTGAATGATCGGCTCCCTCAAACCACCTTACGGTAGTTTGGTTGCGTAGATATCAAAAAAATACGCGAGTTCAAAAAAAAAATCGCCTGAAACGGACATCCGAAGCCCGAGTTATGGCCGTTTGAAGTTTTCCAAATCCACAGCTACCTTCGATCTTTAAGATGCTGAATTTTCAGATGATCGTAACTTTTGACTGGATTGTCCGTTTGACGCAATCTTATTTTTGAATCCTCGTATTTTTTCGAGATCTATTTGAAAAACTCATCCGCTTCAACTGAATTTCCTTTTTATTTTTTCGTCATATTTCTACTCGTATAAGAATGAGTAAAAGGCGTTTTTGGGAATATCGGCACGTTCAAACCATGGCACGGTAGTTTGGTTACGTGGATATTGAAAAAATACGCGGGTTCAAAAAAAAAATCGCGTCAAACGGATATCCGAAGCCCGTGTTATGGCCGTTTGAAGTTTCCGAAATCCAGAGCTACCTTCGAACTTTAAGATGCTGAATTTTCAGATGATCGTAACTTTTGACTGGAACGTTCGTTTGACGCAATCTTTTTTTTAAATGCTCGTATTTTTTCGAGATCTATTTGAAAAACTCATCCGCTTCAACTGAATTTTCTTTTAATTTTTTCATCATATTTCTACTCCTATAAAATTGAGTAAAAGTTGTTTTTGGTAAAATCGGCACGCGTAAACCAGGCCACGGTATTTTGGTTGTGTAGATATCGAAAAAATACGTGGGTTCAATAAAAAATCGCGTCAAACGGACATCCAAAGCTCGAGTTATGGCCGTTTGAATTTCCTTTTTCCCTTTCTCATCTTAATTCTATTATTCAAAGAATGAGTAAAATGCGTTTTTTGTAAGATCGGCTCTCTCAAACCTCCTTATGGTAGTTTGGTTGCGTAGATATCGAAAAAATACGCGGGTTCAAAAAAAAAATCGACTGAAACGGACACTCGAAGCCCGAGTTATGGCCGTTTGAAGTTTCCCAAATCCACAGCTTCCTTCGATCTTTAAGATGCTGAATTTTCAGATAATCGTAACTTTTGACTGGATTGTCCGTTTAACGCAATCTTATTTTTGAATCCTCGTATTTTTTCGAGATCTATTTGAAAAACTCATCCGATTCAACTGAATTTCCCTTTTATTTTTTTGTCATATTTCTACTCGTATAAGAATGAGTAAAAGGCGTTTTTGGGAATATCGGCACGTTCAAACCGCGTCCCGGTAGTTTGGTTGCGTAGATATTGAAAAAATACGCGGGTTCAAAAAAAACATCACGTCAAACGGACATCCGAAGCTCGAGTTATGCCGTTTGAATTCCCTTTTTCCCTTTCTCATCTTAATTCTACTATTCAAAGAATGAGTACAATGTGTTTTTTGAAAGATCGGCTCCCTCAAACCACCTTACTGTATATTGGTTATGTAGATATCGAAAAAATATGCGGGTTCAAAAAAAAAATCGCCTGAAACGAACATCCGAAACGCGTGTTATGGCCGTTTGAAATTTCCCAAATCCACAGCTACCTTCGATCTTTAAGATGCTGGATTTTCAGATGATCGTAACTTTTGACTGGAACGTCCGTTTGACGAAATCTTTATTTTGAATCCTCGTATTTTTTCGAGATCTATTTGAAAAACTAATCCGCTTCAACTGAATTTCCTTTATATTTTTTCATCATATTTCTACTTGAATAAGAAATGAGTAAAATGCATTTTTTGAAAGATCGGCTCTCTCAAACCACATTATGATAGTTTGGTTGCGTAGATATCGAAAAAATACGCGGGTTCAAAAAAAAAATCGCGTCAAACGGACATCCGAAGCTCAAGTTATGGCCGTTTGAATTTCCTTTTTCCCTTTCTCATCTTAATTCTACTATTCAAAGAATGAGTAAAATGTGTTTTTTGAAAGATCAGCTCGCTCAAACCACCTTACGGTAGTTTGGCTGCGTAGATATCAAAAAATTACGCGGGTTCAAAAAAAAAATCCCCTGAAACGGAAATCCGAAGCCCGAGTTATGGTCGTTTGAAGTTTCCCAAATCAACAGCTACCTTCGATTTTTATGATGCTGAATTTTCAGATGATCGTAACCTTTGACTGGAACGTCCGTTTGACGCAATTTTTTTTTGAATCCTCGTATTTTTTCAAGATCTATTTGAAAAACTCATTCGCTTCAATTGAATTTCCTTTTTATTTTTTCATCATATTTCTACTCGTATAAGAATGAATGAAAGGCGTTTTTGGGAATATCGTCATGCGTAAACCGCGTCACGGTAGTTTGGTTGCGTAGAAATCGAAAAAATACGTGGGATAAAAAAAAAATCGTGTCAAACGGACATCCGAAGCTCGAGTTATGCCGTTTGAATTTCCTTTTTCCCTTTCTCATCTTAATTCTACTATTCAAAGAATGAGTAAAATGTGTTTTTTGAATGATCGGCTCCCTCAAACCACCTTACGGTAGTTTGGTTGCGTAGATATCAAAAAAAATACGCGAGTTCAAAAAAAAAATCGCCTGAAACGGACATCCGAAGCCCGAGTTATGGCCGTTTGAAGTTTTTCAAATCCACAGCTACCTTCGATCTTTAAGATGCTGAATTTTCAGATGATCGTAACTTTTGACTGGATTGTCCGTTTGACGCAATCTTATTTTTGAATCCTCGTATTTTTTCGAGATCTATTTGAAAAACTCATCCGCTTCAACTGAATTTCCTTTTTATTTTTTCGTCATATTTCTACTCGTATAAGAATGAGTAAAAGCCGTTTTTGGGAATATCGGCACGTTCAAACCATGTCACGGTAGTTTGGTTGCGTGTATATTGAAAAAATACGCGGGTTCAAAAAACAAATCGCGTCAAACGGATATTCGAAGCCCGTGTTATGGCCGTTTGAAGTTTCCGAAATCCAGAGCTACCTTCGAACTTTAAGATGCTGAATTTTCAGATGATCGTAACTTTTGACTGGAACGTTCGTTTGACGCAATCTTTTTTTTAAATGCTCGTATTTTTTCGAGATCTATTTGAAAAACTCATCCGCTTCAACTGAATTTTCTTTTAATTTTTTCATCATATTTCTACTCCTATAAAATTGAGTAAAAGTTGTTTTTGGTAAAATCGGCACGCGTAAACCGGGCCACGGTATTTTGGTTGTGTAGATATCAAAAAAATACGTGGGTTCAAAAAAAAAATCGCGTCAAACGGACATCCAAAGCTCGAGTTATGGCCGTTTGAATTTCCTTTTTCCCTTTCTCATCTTAATTCTATTATTCAAAGAATGAGTAAAATGCGTTTATTGTAAGATCGGCTCTCTCAAACCTCCTTATGGTAGTTTGGTTGCGTAGATATCGAAAAAATACGCGGGTTCAAAAAAAAAATCGACTGAAACGGACACTCGAAGCCCGAGTTATGGCCGTTTGAAGTTTCCCAAATCCACAGCTTCCTTCGATCTTTAAGATGCTGAATTTTCAGATAATCGTAACTTTTGACTGGATTGTCCGTTTAACGCAATCTTATTTTTGAATCCTCGTATTTTTTTGAGATCTATTTGAAAAACTCATCCGATTCAACTGAATTTCCCTTTTATTTTTTTGTCATATTTCTACTCGTATAAGAATGAGTAAAAGGCGTTTTTGGGAATATCGGCACGTTCAAACCGTGTCCCGGTAGTTTGGTTGCGTAGATATTGAAAAAATACGCGGGTTCAAAAAAAAAATCACGTCAAACGGACATCCGAAGCTCGAGTTATGCCGTTTGAATTCCCTTTTTCCCTTTCTCATCTTAATTCTACTATTCAAAGAATGAGTACAATGGGTTTTTTGAAAGATCGGCTCCCTCAAACCACCTTACTGTATATTGGTTATGTAGATATCGAAAAAATATGCGGGTTCAAAAAAAAAATCACCTGAAACGAACATCCGAAACGCGTGTTATGGCCGTTTGAAATTTCCCAAATCCACAGCTACCTTCGATCTTTAAGATGCTGAATTTTCAGATGATCGTAACTTTTGACTGGAACGTCCGTTTGAGGAAATCTTTATTTTGAATCCTCGTATTTTTTCAAGATCTATTTGAAAAACTCATCCGCTTCAACTGAATTTCCTTTTTATTTTTTCATCATATTTCTACTTGAATAAGAAATGAGTAAAATGCATTTTTTGAAAGATCGGCTCTCTCAAACCACATTATGATAGTTTGGTTGCGTAGATATCGAAAAAATACGCGGGTTCAAAAAAAAATCGCGTCAAACGGACATCCGAAGCTCGAGTTATGGCCGTTTGAATTTCCTTTTTCCCTTTCTCATCTTAATTCTACTATTCAAAGAATGAGTAAAATGCGTTTTTTGAAAGATCGGCTTGCTCAAACCCCATTGTGGTAGTTTGGTTGCGTAGATATCGAAAAAATACGCGGGTTCAAAAAAAATATCGCCTGAAACATACATCTGAAGCCCGAGTTATGGCCGTTTGAAGTTTTACCAAATCCACAGCTACCTTCGATCTTTAAGATGCTGAATTTTCAGATGATCGTAACTTTTGACTGGAACGTCCGTTTGACGAAATCTTTATTTTGAATCCTCATATTTTTTCGAGATCTATTTGAAAAACTCATCCGCTTAAACTGAATTTCCTTTTTATTTTTTCATCATATTTCAACTCGTATAAGAATGAGTAAAATGCGTTTTTGGGAATATTGGCATGGGCAAACCGCATCACGGTAGTATGGTTGCGTAGATATCGAAAAAAATCGCGGGTTCAAAAAAAAAAACGCGTCAAACAATCATCCGAAGCTCGAGTTATGGCCGTTTGAATTTCCTTTTTCCCTTTCTCATCTTAATTCTACTATTTGAAGAATGAGTAAAATACGTTTTTTGAAAGATCGGCACGCCAAAACCGCGTCACTGTAGTTTGGTTGCGTATATATCGATAAAATACGCGGGTTCAAAAAAAAATCGCATCAAAAAGACATCCGAAGACCGAGTTATGGCCGTTTGAAGTTTTACCAAATCCACAGCTACCTTCGATCTTTAAGATGCTGAATTTTCAGATGATCGTAACTTTTGACTTGAACGTCCGTTTGACGCAATCTTTTTTTTGAATCATCGTATTTTTTCGAGATCTATTTGAAAAACTCATCCGCTTCAGCTGAATTTCCTTTTTATTTTTTCATCATATTTCTACTCGTATAAGAATGAGTAAAAGGAATTTTTGGAAATATCGGCACGCGCAAAATGTGTCACGGTAGTTTGGTTGCGTATATATCGAAAAAATACATGGGTTCAAAAAAAGAATCGCCTCAAACAGACATCCGAAACCCGAGTTATGGCCGTTTGAAGTTTTAGCAAATCCACAGCTACCTTCGATCTTTAAGATGCTGAATTTTCAGATGATCGTAACTTTTGACTGGAACGTCCGTTTGATGCAATCTTATTTTTGAATCCTCGTATTTTTTCGAGATCTATTTGAAAAACTCATCCGCTTCAGCTGAATTTTATTTTTATTTTTCATCATATTTCTACTCGTATAAGAATGAGTAAAGGGTGTTTTTGGGAATTTCGGCACGCGCAAAACGCGTCACGGTAGAGTAGTTACGTAGATATCGAAAAAATACGTGGGTTCAAAAAAAAATCGCGTCAAACGGACAGCCGAAGCTCGAGTTATGGCCGTTTGAATTTCCTTTTTCCCTTTCTCATCTTATTTCTACTATTCAAAGAATGAGTAAAATGCGTTTGTTGAAAGATCGGCTCGCTCAAACAAACTTACGGTATTTGGTTGCGTAGATATCGAAAAAATACGCGGGTTCAAAAAAAAAATCGACTAAAACGGACATCCGAAGCCCGTGTTATGGCCGTTTGAAGTTTCCCAAATCCATAGCTACCTTCGATCTTTAAGATGCTGAATTTTCAGATGATCGTAACTTTTGACTGGAACGTCCGTTTGACGAAATCTTAATTTTGAATACTCGTATTTTTTTGAGATCTATTTGAAAAATTCATCCGCTTCAGCTGAATTTCCTTTTTATTTTTTTATCATATTTCTACTCATATAAGATTGAGTAAAAGGCGTTTTTGGAAATATCGGCATGCGCAAACCAGGTCACGGTAGTTTGGTTGCGTAGATATCGAAAAAATACGCGTGTTCAAAAATAAAATCGCGTCAAACGGACATCCGAAGCTCGAGTTATGGCCGTTTGAATTTCCTTTTTCCATTTCTCATCTTAATTCTAATATTCAAAGAATGAGTAAAATGCGTCTTTTCAAAGATCGGCTCTCTCAAATCAACTTACGGTAGTTTGGTTACCAAGATATCGAAAAAATACGCGGGTTCAAAAAAAAGATCAACTGAAACGGACATTCGAATCCCGAGTTATGGCCGTTTGAAGTTTCCCAAATCCATAGCTACCTTCGATCTTTAAGATGCTAAATTTTCAGATGATCGTAACTTTTGAATGGAACGTCCGTTTGACGCAATCTTTATTTTGAATCCTCGTATTTTTTTGAGATTTATTTGAAAAACTCATCCTCTTCAACTAAATTTCCTTTTTTTTTTCATCGTATTTCTACTCTTATAAGAATGAGTAAAAGGCGTTTTTGGGAATATCAGCTCGCGCAAACCGCGTCACGGTAGTTTGGTTGCGTAGATATCGAAAAAATACGCGGGTTCAAAAAAAAATCGCGTCAAAAGGACATCCGAAGCTTCAGTTATGGCCGTTTGAATTTCCTTTTTCCCTTTCTCATCTAAATTCTACTATTCAAAGAATGAGTAAAATGCGTTTTTTGAAAGATCGGCTTGCTCAAACCACCTTACGGTAGTTTGGTTGCGTAGATATCGAAAAAATACGCGGGTTCAAAAAAAAAATCGCCTGAAACGGACATCCGAAGCTCGAGTTATGGCCGTTTGAAGTTTCCCAAATCCATAGCAAACTTCGATCTTTAAGATGCTGAATTTTCAGATGATCGTAACTTTTGACTGGAACATCCGTTTGACGCAATATTTGTTTTGAATCCTCGTATTTTTTCGACATCTATTTGAAAAACTCATCTGCTTTAGCTGAATTTCCTTTTTATTTTTTTATCATATTTCTACTCATATAAGAATGAGTAAAAGGCGTTTTTGGAAATATCGGCATGCGGAAACCACGTCACGGTAGTTTGGTTGCGTAGATATCAAAAAAATACGCGGATTCAAAAAAAAATCGCGTCAAACGGACATCCGAAACTCGAGTTATGGTTGTTTGAATTTACTTTTTCCCTTTCTCATCTTAATTCTACTATTCAAAGAAAGAGTAAAATGCGTTTTTTCAAAGATCGGCTCTCTAAAATCAACTTACGGTAGTTTGGTTACGTAGATATCAAACAAATACGCGGGTTCAAAAAAAAAATCGCCTGAAACGGACATCCGAAGCCCGTGTTATGGCCGTTTGAAGTTTCTCAAATCCACAGCTACCTTCGATCTTTAAGATGCTGAATTTTCAGATGATCGTAAGTTTTGACTGGAACGTCCGTTTGATGCAATCTTTTTTTTGAATCCTCGTATTTTTTCGAGATCTATTTGAAAATGGCATCTGCTTCAACTGAATTTCTTTTTATTTTTTCATCATATTTCTACTCGTATAACAATGAGTAAAAGGCGTGTTTGGGAATATCGGCACGCGCAAACCACATCACGGTAGTTTGGTTGCGTAGATATCGGAAAAATACGCGGGTTAAAAAAAAAATTCGCGTCAAACGGACATCCGAAGCTCGAGTTATGGTCGTTTGAATTTCCTTTTTCCCTTTCTCATCTTAATTCTACTATTCAAAGAATGACTAAAATGCATTTTTTGAAAGATCGGCTCGCTCAAACCAACTTACGATAGTTTGGCTGCGTAGATATCGAAAAAATAAGCGGGTTCAAAAGAAAAATCGCTTGAAACAGACATCCGAAGCCTGAGATATGGCCCTTTGAAGTTTTACCAAATCCACAGCTACCTTCGATCTTTAAGATGCTGAATTTTCAGATGATCGTAACTTTTGACTGGAACGTCCGTTTGACGCAATCTTATTTTTGAATCCTCGTATTTTTTCGAGATCTATTTGAAAAACTAATCCGCTTCAACTGAATTTCCTTTATATTTTTTCATCATATTTCTACTTGAATAAGAAATGAGTAAAATGCATTTTTTGAAAGATCGGCTCTCTCAAACCACATTATGATAGTTTGGTTGCGTAGATATCGAAAAAATACGCGGGTTCAAAAAAAAATCGCGTCAAACGGACATCTGAAGCTCTAGTTATGGCCGTTTGAATTTCCTTTTTCCCTTTCTCATTTTAATTCTACTATTCAAAGAATGAGTAAAATGCGTTTTTTCAAAGATCGGCTCTCTCAAATCAACTTACGGTAGTTTGGTTACGTAGATATCAAAAAAATACGCGGGTTCAAAAAAAAAAATAGACTGAAACGGACATTTGAAGCCCGAGTTATGGCCGTTTGAAGTTTCCCAAATCCATAGCTACCTTCTATCTTTCAGATGCTGAATTTTCAGATGATCGTAACTTTTGAATTGAACGTTCGTTTGACGCAATCTTTTTTTTGAATCCTCGTATTTTTTTGAGATTAATTTGAAAAACTTATCCGCTTCAACTGAATTTCCTTTTTTTTTTTTCATCATATTTCTACTCTTATAAGAATGAGTAAAAGGCATTTTTGGGAACATCAGCTCACGCAAACCGCGTCACGGTAGTTTGGTTGCGTAGATATCGAAAAATTACGCTGGTTCAAAAAAAAAACTGCCTGAAACGGACATCCGAAGCCCGAGTTGTGGCCGTTTGAATTTCCTTTTTCCTTTCTCATCTTAATTCTACTATTCAAAGAATGAGTAAAATGCCTTTATTGAAATATCGGCTAGCTCAAACCACCTTATGGTAGTTTGATTGTGTAGATATCAAAAAAATACGCGGGTTCAAAAAAAAAATTGCTTGAAACGGACATCCGAATCCCGAGTTATGGCCGTTTGAATTTTCCCAAATCCACAGCTACCTTCGATCTTTAAGATGCTGAATTTTCAGATGATCGTAACTTTTGAATGGAACGTCCGTTTGACGCAATCTTTTTTTTGAATCGTCGTATTTTTTTGAGATTTATTTGAAAAACTCATCCGCTTCAACTGAATTTCCTTTTTTTCTTCATCATATTTCTACTCTTATAAGAATGAGTAAAAGGCTTTTTTGGGAATATCAGCTCGCGCAAACCGCGTCACGGTAGTTTGGTTGCGTAGATATCGAAAAAATACGCGGGTTCAAAAAAAGAATCGCGTCAAACGGACATCCGAAGCTCCAGTTATGGCCGTTTGAATTTCCTTTTTCCCTTTCTCATCTTATTTCTACTATTCAAAGAATGAGTAAAATGCGATTTTTGAAAGATCGGCTTGCTCAAACCACCTTACGGTAATTGGTTGCGTAGATATCGAAAAAATACGCGTGTTCAAAAAAAAAATCGCCTGAAACGGACATACGAAGCCCGAGTTATGGCCGTTTGAAGTTTCCCAAATCCACAGCTAACTTCGATCTTTAAGATGCTGAATTTTCAGATGATCGTAACTTTTGACTGGAACATCCGTTTGACGGAATATTTGTTTTGAATCCTCGTATTTTTTCGACATCTATTTGAAAAACTCATCCGCTTCTGCTGAATTTCCTTTTTATTTTTTCATCATATTTCTACTCATATAAGAATGAGTAAAAGGCGTTTTTGGAAATATCGGCACGCGCAAACCTCTTCACGGTAGTTTGGTTGCGTAGATATCAAAAAAATACGCGGGTTAAAAAAAAAAATCGCGTCAAACAGACATCCGAAGCTCGACTTATGGCTGTTTGAATTTCCTTTTTCCCTTTCTCATCTTAATTCTGCTATTCAAAGAATGAGTAAAATGCGTTTTTTGAAAGATCGGCTCTCTTGAACCACCTTATGGTAGTTTGGTTGCGTAGATATTGAAAAAATACGCGGGTTCAAAAAAAAATCGCCTGAAACAGACATCTGAAGCCCGAGTTATGGCCGTTTGAAGTTTCCCGAATCCACAGCTACCTTCGATCTTTAAGATGTTGAATTTTCAGATGATCGTAACTTTTGACTGGAACGTCCGTTTGAAGCAATCCTTTTTTTGAATCATCGTATTTTTTCAAGATCTATTTGAAAAACTCATCCGCTTCAATTGAATTTCCCTTTTATTTTTTCATCATATTTCTACTCGTATAGGAATGGGTAAAAGGCATTTTTGGGAAAATCGGCACGCGCAAACCGTGTGACGGTAGTTTGGTTGCGTAGATATAAAAAAAAAAGTTGGTGAAAAATAAAATCGCTTTAAACGGACATCCGAAGCCCCAGTTATGGCTGTTTGAAGTTTCCCAAATTCACATCTACCTTCAATCTTTAAGATTCTGAATTTTCAGATGATCGTAACTTTTGACTCGAACGACCGTTTGACGCAATCTTTGTTTTGAATCCTCTTATTTTTTTGAGATCTATTTGAAAAACTCATCCGGTTCAATTGAATTTCCTTTTTATTTTTTCATCATATTTAATACTCGTATAAGAATCAGTAAAACACGTTTTTGGGAAAATCAACTCGCGCAAACCGCTTTAGACAGTTTGGTTGCGTAGATCTCGAAAAAATACGCGGATTTAAAAAAATCCGCCTGAAACGGACAACCGAGTACCAAGTTATGGCCGTTTGAAGTTTCTAAAATTCAAAGTTAACTTCAACCTTTAAGATGCTGAATATTTAAATAATCGTAACTTTTGGCTCGAACGTCCGTTTGACGCAATTGTTTTTTGAACCCTCATATTTTTTCGAGATCTATTTGAAAAACACATCTCTTTTATTTGAATTTCCTTTTATTTTTTTCATCATATTTCAATCGTACAAGAATCAGTAAAATGCGTTTTTGGGAAAATCGACACGCGCAAACCGCCTTTAGGCAGTTTAGTTGCGTAGATCTCGAAAAAATAGGCAGATTAAAAAAAAAATCGCCTAAAACGAACAACCGAAGCCCGAGTTATGGCCGTTTGAAGTTTCATAAATTCAAAGCTACCTTCAACCTTTAAGATGCTGAATTTTCAAATGGTCGTAACTTTCGGGTTGAACGTCCATTTGACGCAATTTTTTTTTGAACCCTCGTATTTTTTGGAGATCTATTTGAAAAACCCATCCACTTTATTTGGATTTCCTTTTATTTTTTTAATCTTATTTAATACTCGTATAAGAATTAGTAGAATGCGTTTTTGGGTAAATCGGCATGCACAAACCGCCTTTAGGCTGTTTGGTTGTGTCGATCTCAAAAAAATACTCGGATTCAAAAAAAAATCGCCTGAAACGGACAACCGAGTCCCGAGTTATGGCCGTTTGAAGTTTCATAAATTCAAAGCTACCTTTAACCTTTAAGAGGCTGAATTTTCAAATGGTCGTAACTTTCGGTTCGAAAGTCCGTTTGACGCAATTTTTGTTTTGAACCCTCTTATTTTTTCGAGATCTATTTGAAAAACCCATCTCCTTTATTTAAAATTTCTTTTATTTTTTTTATAATATTTCTACTCGTATAAGAATGAGTAAAATGCGTTTTTTGAAAAATCGGCTCGCTCAAACCACCTTAAGGTAGTTTGGTTGCGTATATATCGAAAAAATACGTGGGTTCAAAAAAAAGATCGCCTGAAACGGACATTCGAAGCCCGAGTTATGGCCGTTTGACTTTTGCCATATTCACAGCTACCTTCAATCTTTAAGATGCTGAATTTTCAGATGATCGTATCTTTTGACTCGAACGTCCGTTTCACGAAATCTTTTTTTTGAATCCTCGTATTTTTTTGAGATCTATTTGAAAAACTCATCCGCTTCAATTGAATTTCTCTTTTATTTTTTCATCATATTTCTACTCGTATAGGAATGAGTAAAAGGCGTTTTTGGGAAAATCGCCACGCGCAAACCGTGTGACGGTAGTTTGGTTGCGTAGATATAAAAAAGAAAGCAGGTTAAAAAAAAAATCGCTTTAAACAGACATCCGAAGCCCCAGTTATGGCTGTTTGAAGTTTCCCAAATTCGCATCTACCTTCAATCTTTAAGATGCTGAATTTTCAGATGATCGTAACTTTTGACTCGAACGTCCGTTTGACGCAATCTTTGTTTTGAATCCTCTTATTTTTTCGAGATCTATTTAAAAAACTCATCCGCTTCAATTGAATTTCCTTTTTTATTTTTTCATCATATTTAATACTCGTATAAGAATCAGTAAATGACGTTTTTGGGAAAATCAACACGCGCAATCCGCTTTAGGCAGTTTGGTTGCGTAGATCTGGAAAAAATACGCGGATTTAAAAAAAACCCGCCTAAAACGGACACCCGAGCACCGAGTTATGGCCGTTTGAAGTTTCTAAAATTCAAAGCTAACTTCAACCTTTAAGATGCTGAATATTCAAATAATCGTAACTTTCGGCTCGAACGTCCGTTTGACGCAATTTTATTTTTGAACCCTCATATTTTTTCGAGATCTATTTGAAAAACACATCTCTTTTATTTGAATTTCCTTTTATTTTTTTCATCATATTTAATACTCGTATAAGAATCAGTAAAAGACGTTTTTGGGATAATCAACACGCGCAAACCGCTTTAGACAGTTTGGTTGCGTAGATCACGAAAAAATACGTGGATTTAAAAAAAACCGCCTGAAACGGACACCCGAGTACCGAGTTATGGCCGTTTGAAGTTTCATAAATTCAAATCTACCTTCAACCTTTAAGATGCTGAATTTTCAAATGGTCGTAACTTTCGGCTCGAACGTCCGTTTGACGCAATTTTTTTCTGAACCCTCTTATTTTTTGGAGATCTATTTGAAAAACCCATCCACTTTATTTGGATTTCCTTTTATTTTTTTCATCTTATTTAATACTCGTATAAGAATCAGTAGAATACGTTTTTGGGTAAAATCGGCAAGCACAAACCGCCTTTAGGCTGTTTGGTTGCGTCGATCTCAAAAAAATACTCGGATTCAAAAAAAAAATTGCCTGAAACGGACACATGAGGCCCGAGTTATGGACGTTTGAAGTTTCATAAATTCAAAGCTACCTTCAACCTTTAAGAGGCTGAATTTTCAAATGGTCGTAACTTTCGGTTCGAACGTCCGTTTGACGCAATTTTTGTTTTGAACCCTCTTATTTTTTCGAGATCTATTTGAAAAAACAATCTCCTTTATTTTAATTTCCTTTTATTTTTTTCATCATATTTAATACTCGTATAAGAATCAGTAAAAGGAATTTTTGGGATTATCGGCACGCGCAAACCGCCTTTAGGGAGGTTGGTTGTGTCAATCTCAAAAATATACGAGAATTCAAAAGAGTATCGCATGAAACGGACACCCGAATCCCGAGTTATGGCCGTTTGAAGTTTCATAAATTCAAAGCTACCTTCAACCTTTAAGATGCTGAATTTTCAAATGGTCGTAACTTTCGGCTCGAACGTCCGTTTGACGCAATTTATTTCTGAACCCTCTTATTTTTTTGATATCAATTTGAAAAACCCATCCCCTTTATTTGAAATTTCTTTTATTTTTTTCATAATATTTCTGCTCGTATAAGAATGAGTAAAATACGTTTTTTGAAAAATTGGCTCTGTCAAACCACCTTACGGAAGTTTGGTTGAGTAGATGTCAAAAAAATACGCGGGTTCAAAAAAAAACGTCTGAAACGGACATCCGAAGCCCGAGTTATGGCCGTTTGAATTTCCTTTTTCCTTTCTCATCTTAATTCTACTATTCAAAGAATGAGTAAAATGCGTTTTTTGAAAAATCGGCTCGCTCAAACCACCTTACGGTAGTTTGGTTCCGTAGATATCGAAAAAATATGCGGGTTCAAAAAAAATCGCCTGAAACGGACATCTGATGCCCGAGGTATGGCCGTTTGAAGTTTCCCAAATCCACAGCTACCTTCAATCTTTAAGATGCTGAATTTTCAGATAATCATAACTTTTGACTCGAACGTCCATTTGATGCAATCTTTTTTTTGAATAATCGTATTTTTTCGAGATCTATTTGAAAAACTCATTCGGTTCAATTGAATTTCCTTTTTATTTTTTCATCATATTTCTACTCGTATAAGAATGAGTAAAAGATATTTTTTGGAAAATTGGCACGCGCATAATGCTTCATGGTAGTTTGGTTGCGTATATATCGAAAAAATACGCGGGCTCAAAAAAAAATCGCGGCAAACGGACATGCAAAGCTCGAGTTATGGCCGTTTGAATTTCCTTTTTCCTTTCTCATCTTAATTCTTCTATTCAAAGAATGAGTAAAATCCGTTTTCTGAAAAATCGAATCGCTCAAACCACTTTACGGTAGTTTGGTTGCGTAGATATCGAAAAAATACGCGGGTTCAAAAAAAAATCGCCTGAAACGGAGTTCCGAAGCCCGAGGTATGGCCGTTTGAAGTTTCCCAAATCCACAACTACCTTCAATCTTTAAGATACTGAATTTACAGATGATCGTAACTTTTGACTCGAACGTCCGTTTGGCGCAATCTTTGTTTTGAATCCTCGAATTTTTTCGATATCTATTTGAAAAACTCATCCGCTTCAATTGAATTTGTTTTTTATTTTTTCATCATATTTCTATTCGTATAAGAATGAGTAAAAGTCGTTTTTAGGAAAATTGGCACGCGCAAACCGCGTCACGGTAGATTGGTTGAGTATATATCAAAAAAATACGCGGGCTCAAAAAAAATATCGCGTCAAACGAACATCCGAAGCTCGAGTTATGGCCTTTTGAATTTCCTTTTTCCTTTCTCATCTTAATTCTACTATTCAAAGAATGAGTAAAATGCATTTTTTGTAAAATTGGCTCGTTCAAACTAACTAACGGTAGTTTGGTTGCGTAGATATCAAAAAAATACGCGGGTTCAAAAAAAAATCGCCTGAAACGGACATCTGAAGCCCGAGGTATGGCCGTTTGAAGTTTCCCAAATCCACAGTTACATTCAATCTTTAAGATGTTGAATTTTCAGATGATCGTAACTTTTGACTCGAACGTCCGTTTGACAGAATCTTTTGTTTGAATAATCGTAATTTTTAGAGATCAATTTGAAAAACTTATCCGCTTCAATTGAATTTCCTTTTTATTTTTTATCATATTTCTACTCGTATAAGAATGAGTAAAAGTCGTTTTTGGGAAAATCGGCACGCGAAAACCGTGTGACGGTAGTTTGGTTGCGTAAATATCGAAAAAAATATGCGGGTTCAAATAAAAATAGCGTCAAACGGACATCCGAAGCTCGATTTATGGCCTTTTGAATTTCCTTTTTCCTTTCTCATATTAATTCTACTATTCGAAGAATGAGTAAAATGCATTTTTTGAAAAATGGGCTCACTCAAACCACCTCACGGTAGATTGGTTGCTTAGATATAAAAAAAATACGCGGTTTCAAAAAAAATCGCCTGAAACGGACATCCGAAGCCTGAGGTATGGCCGTTTGTAGTTTTCCAAATCCACAGCTACCTTCAATCTTTAAGATGCTAAATTTTCAGATGATCGTAACTTTTGACTCGAACGTCCGTTTGACGCAATATTTGTTTTGAATTCTCGTATTTTTTCGAGATCTACTTGAAAAACTCATTCGCTTCAATTGAATTTCCTTTTTATTTTGTCATCATAGTTCTACTCGTATAAGAATGAGTAAAAGACGTTTTTGGGAACATCGGCACGCGCAAACCGCGTCAACGGTAGTTTGGTTGCGTAGATAACGAAAAAATACAGGGGTTAAAAAAAACGCCTGAAACGGACATCTGAAGCCCGAGTTATGGCCGCTTGAATTTCCTTTTTCCTTTCTCATCTTAATTCTACTATTCAAAGAATGAGTAAAATGCCTTTTTTGAAAAATCGGGTCCGTTTGACGCAATCTTTTTTTTGAATCCTCGTATTTTTTCGAGATCTATTTGAAAAACTAATTCGCTTCAATTGAATTTCCTTTTTATTTTTACTTCATATTTCTACTCGTATAAGAATGAGTAAAAGGTATTTTTGGTAAAATAGGCATGCGCAACATCGTCAACGGTAGTTTGGTTGCGTATATGTCGAAAAAATACACGGGTTCAAAAAAAAATCGTCTGAAACGGACATACGAAGCCCGAGTTATTGCCGTTTGAATTTCCTTTTTCCTTTCTCATCTTAATTCTACTATTCAAAGAATGAGTAAAATGCTTTTTTTTGAAAAATCGGCTCTCTCAAACCACCTTACGGTAGTTTGGTTACGTAGATATCGAAAAATTATGTGGGTTCAAAAAAAATTGCCTGAAACGGACATCCGAAGCCCGAGGTATGGCCGTTTGAAGTTTCCCAAATCCACTGTTACCTTTAATCTTTAAGATGCTGAATTTTCAGATGATCGTAACTTTTGGCTCGAATGTCCGTTTGACGCAATCTTTTTTTTGTATCCTCGTATTTTTTCGAGATCTATTTGAAAAACTCATCCGCATCAATTGAATTTCCTTTTTATTTTTTCATCATATTTCTACTCCTATAAGAATGAGTAAAAGGCATTTTTTGGCAAATCGGCACGCGCAAACCGCGTCACGGTAGTTTGGATGCGTATATATCGAAAAAATACTCGGGTTCAAAAAAAATCGCGTCAAACGGACATTCGAAGCTCGAGTTATGGCCGTTTGAATTTCCTTTTTCCTTTCTCATTTTAATTCTTCTATTCAAAGAATGAGTAAAATCTGTTTTCTGAAAAATCGGATCGCTCAAACCACTTTAGGGTAGTTTGGTTGCGTATATATCGAAAAAACACGCGGTTTCAAAAAAAAAATCGCCTGAAACGGACATCTGAAGCCCGAGGTATGGCCGTTTGAAGTTTCCCAAATCCACAGCTACCTTCAATCTTTAAGATGCTGAATTTTCAGATGATCGTAACTTTTGACTCGAACGTCCGTTTGACGGAATCTTTTTTTTGAATAATCATAATTTTTAGAGATCTATTTGAAAAACTCAACCCCTTCAATTGAATTTCCTTTTTATTTTTTATCATATTGCTACTCGTATAAGAATGAGTAAAAGTCGTATTTGGGAAAAATAGGCACGCGCAAACCGTCTCACGATAGTTTAGTTGCGTATAAATTGAAAAAATACGCTGGTTCAAAAAAAAAACTGCCTGAAACGGACATCCGAAGTCCGAGTTGTGGCCGTTTGAATTTCCTTTTTCCTTTCTCATCTTAATTCTACTATTCAAAGAATGAGTAAAATTCCTTTATTGAAATATCGGCTAGCTCAAACCACCTTATGATAGTTTGATTGCGTAGATATCAAAAAAATACGCGGGTTCAAATAAAAAATCGCCCGAAACGGACATCCGAAGCCCGAGGTATGGCCGTTCGAAGTTTCCCAAATCCACAGCTACCTTCAATCTTTAAGATGCTGAATTTTCAGATGATCGTAACTTTTGACTCGAACGTCCGTTTGACGCAATCTTTGTTGTGAATCCTCGTATTTTTTCGAGATCTATTTGAAAAACTCATTCGCATCAATCGAATTTCCTTTTTATTTTTTCATCATATTTCTACTCGTATAAGAATGAGTAAAAGGCGTTTTTGGGAAAATCGTCACGCGGAAACCGCGTCAACGGTAGTTTGGTTGCGTAGATATCGAAAAAATACGTGGGTTAAAAAAAAAATTGCCTGAAACGGACATCCGAAGCCCGAGTTATGGCCGTTTGAATTTCCGTTTTCCTTTCTCATCTAAATTCTACTATTCAAAGAATTAGTAAAATGCGTTTTTTAAAAAATCGGCTCGCTCAAACCACCTTACGGTAGTTTGATTGCGTAGATATCGAAAAAATATGTGGGTTCAAAAAAAAATTCGCCTGAAACGGACATCTGAAGCCCGAGGTATGGCCGTTTGAATTTTCCCAAATCCACAGCTACCTTCAATATTTAAGATGCTGAATTTTCAGATGATCGTAACTTTTGACTCGAACGTCCGTTTGACGCAATATTATTTTTGAATCCGCGTATTTTTTCGAGATCTATATGAAAAACTCATTCGCATCAATTGAATCTGCTTTTTATTTTTTCATCATATTTCTACTCGTATAAGAATGAGTAAAAGGCATTTTTGGGAAAATCAGCATGAGCAAACCGCGTCAACGGTAGTTTGGTTGCGTAGATATCGAAAAAATACGTGGTTTAAAAAAAAATGTCTGAAACGGATATTCGAAGCCTGAGTTATGGCCGTTTGAATTTCCTTTTTCCTTTCTCATCTTAATTCTACTATTCAAAGAATGAGTAAAATGCCTTTTTTGAAAAATGAGCTCTCTCAAACCACCTTACGATAGTTTGCTTACGTAGATATCGAAAAAATATGTGGGTTCAAAAAAAAAATCGCCTGAAACGGACATCTGAAGCCCGAGGTATGGCCGTTTGAAGTTTCTCAAATCCACAGCTACCTACAATCTTTAAGATGCTAAATTTTCAGATGATCGTAACTTTTGACTCGAACGTCCGTTTGACGCAATCTTTTTTTTGAATCCTTGTATTTTTTCGAGATCTATTTGAAAATATCATCCGCTTCAATTGAATTTCCTTTTTATTTTTCATCATATTTCTACTCGTATAAGAATG
The DNA here is from genome assembly GCF_900185275.1 of Solanum verrucosum. NCBI lineage: Eukaryota > Viridiplantae > Streptophyta > Magnoliopsida > Solanales > Solanaceae > Solanum > Solanum verrucosum. Next base: position 179,979 of record NW_026020313.1, on the reverse strand, counting down.
AGTAAAAGGCGTTTCTGGGAAAATCGGTACGCGCAAACCGTGTGCTAGTAGTTTGGTTGCGTAGATATCGAAAAAATACGTGGGTTAAAAAAAAATCGCCTGAAACGGACATCTGAAGCCCGAGGTATGGCCGTTTGAAGTTTCCCAAATCCACAGCTACCTTCAATCTTTAAGATGCTGAATTTTCAGATGATCATAACTTTTGACTCGAACGTCCGTTTGACGCAATATTTTTTTTGAATAATCGTATTTTTTCGAGATCTATTTGAAAAACTCATCCGCTTCAGTTGAATTTCCTTTTTATTTTTTAATCATATTTCTACTCATATAAGAATGAGTAAAAGATATTTTTGGTAAAATAGGCACGCGCAAACCGCGTCACGGTAGATTGGTTGCGTAGATATCGAAAAAATACGCGGGCTCAAAAAAAAATCGCGTCAAACGGACATCCGAAGCTCGAGTTATGGCCGTTTGAATTTCCTTTTTCCTTTCTCATCTTAATTGTACTATTCAAAGAATGAGTAAAATGCGTTTTTGAAAAATCGGCTAGCTCAAACCACCTTACGGTAGTTTGGTTGCGTAGATATCAAAAAAATACGCGGGTTCAAAAAAAGAATCGCCCCGAAACGGATATCCGAAGCCCGAGGTATGGCCGTTTGAAGTTTCCCAAATCCACAGCTACCTTCAATCTTTAAGATGCTGAATTTTCAGATGATCGTAACTTTTGACTCGAACGTCCGTTTGACGCAATCTTTGTTTTGAATCCTCGTATTTTTTCGAGATCTATTTGAAAAACTCATCCGCTTCAATTGAATTTCCCTTTTATTTTTTCATCATAATTCTACTCGTATAAGAATGAGTAAAAGGCATATTTGGGAAAATCGGCACGCGCAAACTGTGTGATGGTAGTTTGGTTGCGTAGATATAAAAAAAAAAGCAGGTCCAAAAAAAAAATCGCATTAAACGGACATCCGAAGCCTCAGTTATGGCCGTTTGAAGTTTCCCAAATTCACAACTACCTTCAATCTTTGTTTTGAATCCTCTTATATTTTCGAGATCTATTTGAAAAATTCATCCGCTTCAATTGAATTTCCTTTTCATTTTTTCATCATATTTAATACTCGTATAAGAATCAGTAAAAGGCGTTTTTGGGAAAATCAACACGCGTAAACCGCTTTAGGCAGTTTGGTTGCGTAGATCTCGAAAAAATATGCGGATTTAAAAAAAACCGCATGAAACTGACACCCGAGCACCGAGTTATGGCCGTTTGAAGTTTCTAAAATTCAAAGCTAACTTCAACCTTTAAGATGCTGAATATTCAAATAATCGTAACTTTCAGCTCGAACGTCCGTTTGACGCAATTTTATTTTTAAACCCTCATATTTTTTCGAGATCTATTTGAAAAACCCATCTCCTTTATTTGAATTTCCTTTTATTTTTTTCATCATATTTAATACTCGTATAAGAATCAGTAAAAGGCGTTTTTGGGATTATCGGCACGCGCAAACCGCCTTTAGGGACTTTGGTTGCGTCGATCTCAAAAATATACGCGGATTCAAAAGAATATCGCATGAAACAGACACCCGAATCCTGAGTTATGGCCGTTTGAAGTTTAATAAATTCAAAGCTACCTTCAACCTTTAAGATGCTGAATTTTCTAATAGTCGTAACTTTCGGCTAGAACGTCCGTTTGACGCAATTTTTTCTGAACCCTCTTATTTTTTCGATATCTATTTGAAAAACTCATCCCCTTTATTTGAAATTTCTTTTATTTTTTTCATAATATTTCTACTCGTATAAGAATGAGTAAAAGGCATTTTTGGGTAAATCGGCACGCGCAAATAGCCTTTAGAATGTTTGGTTGCGTAGATCTAGGAAAAATACGTGGATTCAAAAAAAATCGTCTGAAACGGACACCCGAGGCCCGAGTTTTGGCTGTTTGAAATTTCATAAATTCAAAGCTACCTTCAACCTTTAAGATGCTGAATTTTCAAATGGTTGTAACTTTCGGCTCGAACGTTCGTTTGACGCAATTTTTTTTTGAACCCTCTTATTTTTTCTAGATCTATTCGAAAAACCCATCCCTTTTATTTGAATTTCCTTTTATTTTTTTCATCATATTTCTACTCGTATAAGAATCAGTAAAAGGTGTTTTTGGGAAAATCTGCACGCTTAAACCGCCTTTTGGCAGTTTGGTTGCGTAGATTTTGAAAAACTACGCGGATTCAACAAAAAAATCACCTAAAACGGATACCCGAGACCCGAGTTATGGCCATTTGAAGTTTCATAAATTCAAAGCTACCTTCAACCTTTAAGATGCTGAATTTTCAAATGGTTGTAACTTTCGGCTCGAACGTCCGTTTGACGCAATTTTTTTTTGAACCCTCGTATTTTTTCGAGATCTATTTGAAAAACCCATCCCCTTTATTTGAATTTACTTTTATTTTTTTCATCATATTTAATACTCGTATAAGAATCAGTAAAAGGCATTTTTGGGAAAATCGGCACTCGCAAACCGCCTTTAAGCAGTTTGGTTACGTCGATCTCGAAAAAATACGCGGATTAAAAAAAAAATCGCCTTAAACGGACACCCGAGGCCAGAGTTATGGCCGTTTGAAGTTTCATAAAGTCAAAGGTACCTTCAACCTTTAAGATGCTGAAATTTCAAATGGTCGTAACATTCGGCTCGAACGTCCATTTGACGCAATTTTTTTTTGAACCCTCGTATTTTTGTTAGATCTATTTGAAAAACCCATCCCCTTTATTTGAATTTCCTTTTATTGTTTTTCATCATATTTCTACTCGTATAAGAATCAGTAACAGGAGTTTTGGTTAAATCGGGATGCGTAAACCGCATTTAGGCAGTTTGGTTGCGTAGATCTCGAAAAAATACCCGGATTCAAAAACAAAAGCGCCTGAAACGGACACTCGAGGCCCGAGTTATGGCCGTTTGAAGTTTAATAAATTTAAAGCTACCTTCAACCTTTAAAATGCTGAATTTTCAAATGGTCGTAACTTTCGGCTCGAACGTCCATTTGACGCAATTTTTGTTTTGAACCCTCGTATTTTTTGAAGATCTATTTGAAAAACCCATCCCGTTTATTTGAATTTCCTTTTATTTTTTTCATCATATTTCTACTCGTATAAGAATAAGTAAAAGACGTTTTTGGGAAAATCGGCACGCACAAACCTTTTTTAGGCAGTTTGGTTGTGTAGATCTCGAAAAAATACACGGATTCAGAAAAAATTGCCTGAAACGGACACCCGAGGCCCGAGGTATGGCCGTTTGAAATTTCATAAATTCAAAGCTACCTTCAACCTTTAAGATGCTGAATTTTCAAATGGTCGTAACTTTCGACTCGAACGTCCGTTTGACGCAATTTTTTTTTGAACCCTCTTATTTTTTCGAGATCTATTTAAAAAACCCATCCCCTTTATTTGAATTTTCTTTTATTTTTTTCATCATATTTTTACTCGTATAAGAATCAGTAAAAGGCGTTTTTAGGAAAATTGGCACGCGCAAACCGACTTTAGGCAGTTTAGTTGGGTAGATCTAAAAAAAATACGCGGATTCAACAAAAAAATCACCTAAAACGGATACCCGAGGCTCGAGTTATGGCCGTTTGATGTTTCATAAATTCAAAGCTACCTTCAACCTTTAAGATGCTGAATTTTCAAATTGTCGTAACTTTCAGCTCGAACGTCCGTTTGACGCAATTTTTTTTTTAACCCTCGTATTTTTTCGAGATCTATTTAAAAAACACATCCCCTTTATTTGAATTTCCTTTTATTTTTTTCATCATATTTTAACTCGTATAAGAATCAGTAAAAGGAGTTTTTGGTAAAATCGGCATGCACAAACCGCATTTAAACAGTTTGGTTTAGTAGATCTCAAAAAAATACTCGGATTCAACATGAAAATCGACCGAAACGGACACCCGAGGCCCGAGTTATGGTCGTTTGAAGTTTCATAAATTCGAAGCTACCTTCAACCTTTAAGATACTGAATTTTCAAATGGTCGTAACTTTTGGCTCGAACGTCCGTTTGACGCAATTTTTTTTTTGAACCCTCATATTTTTCTGAGATCTATTTGAAAAATCCATCCCCTTTATTTGAATTTCCTTTTATTTTTTTCATCATATTTCTACTCGTATAAGAATCAGTAAAAGGAGTTTTTGGTAAAATCGGCATGCACAAACTGCATTTAAACAGTTTGGTTGAGTAGATCTCAAAAAAATACTCGGATTCAAAAAGAAACTCGACCGAAACGGACAATCGAGGCCCGAGTTATGGTCATTTGAAGTTTCATAAATTCAAAGCTACCTTCAACCTTTAAGATAATGAATTTTCAAATGGTCGTAACTTTCGGCTCGAACGTCCGTTTGACGCATTTTTTTTTCGAACCCTCATATTTTTTCAAGATCTATTATAAAAACCCATCCCCTTTATTTGAATTTTATTTTATTTTTTTCATCATATTTAATACTCGTATAAGAATCAGTAAAATGCGTTTTTGGGAAAATTGGCACACGCAAACCGCCTTTAGGTAGTTTGGTTGCGTTGATCTCAAAAAAATACGCGGATTCAAAAAAAAATCGCCTGAAACGGACACCCGAGGCTAGAGTTATGGCCGTTTGAAGTTTCATAAATTCAAAGCTACCTTCAACCTTTAAGATGTTGAAATTTCAAATGGTCGTAACTTTCGGCTCAAACGTTCATTTGACGCAAATTTTTTTTGAACCCTCATATTTTTTGTAGATCTATTTGAAAAACCCATCCCCTTTATTTGAATTTCCTTTTATCTTTTTTCATTATATTTCTACTCGTATAAGAATCAGTAACAGGAGTTTTTGGTTAAATCGGCACGCGCAAATAGCATTTAGGCAGTTTAGTTGCGTAGATCTCGAAAAAATATCCGGATTCAAAAAAAAATCGTCTGAAACGGACACCCGAGGCCCTAGTTATGGCCGTTTGAAGTTTCATAAATTCAGAGCTACCTTCAACCTTTAAGATGCTGAATTTTCTAATGGTCGTAACTTTCGGCTCGAATGTCCATTTGACGCAAAAAAAATTTTGAACCCTCGTGTTTTTTTGAGATCTATTTGAAAAAGTTATCCCCTTTATTTGAATTTCCTTTGATTTTTTTCATCATATTTAATATTCGTATAAGAATCAGTAAAAGGCATTTTTGGGAAAATCGGCACGCGTAAACCGACATTAGGCAGTTTGGTTGGGTAGATCTCGAAAAAATACGCGGATTCATTAAAAAAATCACCTAAAAAGGATACCCGAGGCTCGAGTTATGGCCGTTTGAAACCTTTAAGATGCTGAATTTTCAAATGGTCGTAACTTTCGGCTCGAACATCCGTTTGACGCAATTTTTATTTGAAACCTCATATTTTTTTTAGATCTATTTGAAAACCCATCCCCTATATTTGAATTTCCATTTATTTTTTTCATCATATTTCTACTTTTATTATAATCTGTAAAAAGAGTTTTTCGTAAAATCGGCACGCGCAAATCGCATTTAGGCAGTTTGGTTGCGTATATCTCAAAAAAATACCTAGATTCAACAAAAAAATCGCCTGAAACGGACACCCGAGGCCCGAGTTATGGCCGTTTGAAGTTTCATAAATTCAAAGCTACCTTCAACCTTTAAGATGCTGAATTTTCAAATGGTCGTAACGTTCGGCTTGAACGTCCGTTTGACGCAATTTTTTTTTGAACCCTCATATTTATTCGAGATCTATTTGAAAAACCCATCCCCTTTATTTGAATTTCCTTTTATTTTTTTCATCATATTTAATACTCGTATAAGAATCAGTAAAATGTATTTTTGGGAAAATCAGCAAGCGCAAACCGCCTGTAGGTAGTTTGGTTGCATTGATCTCGAAAAAATACGCGGATTAAAAAAAAAATCACCTGAAACGGACACCCGAGGCCCGAGTTATGGCCGTTTGAAGTTTCATAAATTCAAAGTTACCTTCAACCTTTAAAATGCTGAATTTTCAAATGGTCGTAACTTTCGTCTCGAACGTCTGTTTGACACAATTTTTTTTTAAACCCTCGTATTTTTTTGAGATCTATTTAGAAAACCCATCCCCTTTATTTGAATTTCCTTTTATTTTTTTCATCACATTTAATACTCGTATAAGTATCAGTAAAAGGCGTTTTTGGGAAAATCGGCACGCGAAAACCGCCTTTAGGCAGTTTGGTTGCGTCGATCTCGAACAAATACGCGGATTCAAAAAAAAATTGCCTGAAAAGGACACCTGAGCCCCGAGTTATGGACGTTTGAAATTTCATAAATTCAAAGCTACCTTCAACCTTTAAGATGCTGAATTTTCAAATGGTCGTAACTTTCGAATCGAACGTCCGTTTGACGCAATTTTTTTTGAACCCTCGTATTTTTTTGAGATCTATTTGAAAAACCCATAACCTTTATTTGAATTTCCTTTTATTTTTTTCATCATATTTCAACTCGTATAAAAATCAGTAAAAGACGTTTTTGGGAAAATCGGCATGCGCAAACCTCCTTTAGGCAGTTTGGTTAGGTCTATCTCAAAAAAATATGCCGATTCAACAAAAAAATCGCCTCAAACGGACACCCAAGGCCCGAGTTATGGCCGTTTGAAGTTTCATAATTTGAAAGCTACCTTCAACCTTTTAGATACTGAATTTTCAAATGGTCGTAATTTTCGGCTCGAACATCCGTTTGACGCAATTTTTTTTTTGAACTCTCTTATTTTTTCGAGATCTATTTGAAAAACCCCTCTCCTTTATTTGAATTTCCTTTTATTTTTTTCATCATATTTCTACTCGTATAAGAATCAGTAAAATGCGTTTTTGGTAAAATTGGCACGCGTAAACCGCCTTTAGGCAGTTTGGTTGCGTAGATATCAAAAAAATACGCGGATTCAAAAATAAAATCGCCTGAAACGGTCAATCGAGGCCCGAATTATGGCCGTTTGAAGTTTCATTAATTCAAAGCTACCTTCTACCTTTAAGATGCTGAATTTTCAAATGGTCGTAACTTTCTGCTCGAACGTCCGTTTGACGAATTTTTTTTTTTGAACCCTCGTATTTTTTCGAGATCTATTTGAAAACCCATCCCCTTTATTTGAATTTCCTTTTATTTTTTTCATCATATTTCTACTCGTATAAGAATCAGTAAAAGGCGTTTTTTGGAAAATCGGCACGCACAAACCACCTTAAGGCAGTTTGGTTGCGTCGATCTTGAAAAAATACTCTGATTCAAAAAAAATTGCCAAAAATGGACACCCGAGGCCTGAGTTATGGCCGTTTGAAGTTTCATAAATTCACAGCTACCATCAACCTTTAAGATGCTGAATTTTCAAATGGTCGTAACTTTCGGCTCGAACGTCCGTTTGACGCAAAAAAATTTTGAACCCTCTTACTTTTTTGAGATATATTTGAAAAATCCATTTTACCAATTTTCGTGTGCGATAGTCCACAGACTTTTTGGTGATCCAGCATTTCGACCTCATTTTTGCCAAAATTTTACATGGACGTCCCTTAAGACATTATCTATGGAGCCAGTTGGCACTCACGGCCAAAATGGCCCATTTTCAAGGTCAAACGAGACCTAGAGGAGGAAAACCACCCATTTTACCAATTTTCGTGTGCTATATTCCACACATTTTTTGGTGATCCAAAATTCGGACCTTATTGTTGCCAAATATATACCTGGACGTCCGTTATGATCTTACCTATGGAGACAGTTGGTCCTCACGACCATAATGGCCTATTTTCAAGGTCAAATGAGAACTAGAGCAGGTAAACCGACCTCATTTTGCCAAAATTTTACCTGGACGTCCGTAAAGACGTTACTTATGGAGCTAATTGACTGTCACTGCCTGAATGCCCCATTTTCAAGGTCAAACGAGCCCTAGAGTATATAAATCCCCATTTTACCGATTTTTGTGTGCTATAGTCCATGGATTTTTTGGTGATCCAGAATTATGACCTCATTTTTGCCAAAATTTTACCTAGACATCTGTTAAGACCTTATTTGTGGATCCAGTTGGCCCTAACGGCCAAAATGGCCCATTTTCAAGGTCAAACGAGTCGTAGAGCAGGTAAAACTCCCTTGAGCAGGTAAACCACCCATTTTGCCAATTTTCGTGTGCTATAGGTCACCGTAGTTTTCGGTGATCCAGAATTCTAACCTCATTTTTGCCAAAATTTTACCTCGACGTCCGTTAACACCTTATTTATGGAACCAGTTGGCCCTTACGACCAAAATAGTCCATTTTCAAGGTCAAACGAGCCCTAGAGCAGGTAAACCCCCCATTTTACTTATTTTCGTGTGCTATAACTCACCATAGTATTTGGTGATCCAGAATTCTGACCTCATTTTTGCCAAAATTTTCCTGGACGTCCGTTAAGACTTTATCTATGGAGCCAGTTGTCCCTCACGACCAGAATGACCCATTTTCAAGGTCTAACGAGCCCTAGAAAAGGAAAACCCCCATTTTACAGATTTTCGTGTGCTACAGTCCAAGGATTTTTTGGTGATCCAGAATTCTGACCTAATTTTTGCTAAAATTATACCTGGACGTCCGTTAAGCCCTTATATATGGACCCAGTTGGCTCTAACGGCCAAAATGGCCCATTTTCAACTTCAAATGAGCCCTAGAGTAGGTAAACCCCCATTTGGCCTATTTTCGTATGCTATAGTTCACCTTATTTATTTGTGATCCAGAATTCCGACTTTATTTTTGCCAAAATTTTACGTGGACGTCCGTTAAGACCTTACCTATGTAGCCGGTTGGACCCCACGGCCAGAATGGCCCATTTTCATGGTCAAATGAGCCCTAGAGTGGGTAAAACCCCCATTTTACCGATTTTCGTGTGCTATAGTCTACAGATTTTTTGGTGATCCGAAATTCCGACCTCATTTTTGCAATAATATTACCTGGACGTCCGTTAAGACCTTACCTATGGGGACAATTGTCCCTCAAAGCCAAAACAATCCATATTCAACGTCAAACGAGCCCTAGAGAAGGTAAACCCCACATTTTGCTGATTTTCGTGTATTATAAGTGACCATCTTTTTTGGTGATAAAAAATTTCGACCTCATTTTTGCCAGAAGTTTACCTTAACGTCCGTTAAGACCTTACCTATGGAGCCAGTTGGCCCTCACGGCCAGAATGGCTTATTTTCAAGGTCTAACGAGCCCTAAAAAAGGAAAACCCCCATTTTACCTATTTTCGTATGCTATAGTCTACAGATTTTTCGGTGATCCAGAATTTCGACCTAATTTTTGCTAAAATTATACTTGGACGTCCGTTAAGATTTTATCTATGGAGCCAGTTAGCCATAACGGCCAAAATGGCCCATTTTCAAGGTCAAATGATCCCTAGAGCAGGTAAACCCCCCATTTGGCCGATTTTCGTATGCTATAGTTCACCATCTTTTTTGGTGATCCAGAATTCCGACTTTATTTTTGCCAAAATTTTACGTGGACGTTCGTTAAGACCTTACCTATGGAGCTGGTTGGACCCCTCGGCCAGAATGGCCCATTTTCATTGTCAAATGAGCCCTAAAGCGGGTAAAACCCCCATTTTACCGATTTTCGTGTGCTATAGTCTACAGATTTTTTGGTGATACAGAATTCCGACATTATTTTTGCCAAAATTTTACATGAACGTCCGTTAAGACATTATCTATGGAGCCAGTTGGCCCTCACGGCCAAAATGGCCCATTTTCAAGGTCAAACGAGACCTAGACGAGGTAAACCCCCCATTTTACCGATTTTTATATGCTATATTCCACATTTTTTTTGGTGATCCAAAATTCGTACCTCATTTTTGCCAAAATTATATCTGGACGTCCGTTAAGACCTTATCTATGGATCCAGTTGGCCCTCACAGCCAAAATGACCCATTTTTCAAGTTCAAACGAGACCTAGATGAGGTAAACCCCCTATTTTACCAATTTCGTGTGCTATTGTCCACGAATTTTTTGGTGATCCAGAATTTCGACATCATTTTTGCCAAAATTTTATCTGGATGTCCGTTAAGACCTCATCTATGTAGCTAGTTGGACCTCACGGCCAAAATGGCCCATTTTCAAGGACAAAGGACACCTAGAGCATGTAAACCACCCATTTAGCCTATTTTCGTGTGCTATAGGTCACCATAGTTTTTGGTGATCCAGAATTCTGACATAATTTTTGCCAAAATGTTACGTGGACGTCCGTTGAAACCTTACCTATGGAGAAAGTTTGCCCTCACGGCCAAAATGGCCCATTTTAAGGTCAAACGAGCCCTAGAGCAGGTAAAACCCCCATTTCGCTGATTTTAGTTTCCTATACGTCACCATCTTTTTTGGTGATCTAGAATTTCGACATCATTTTTGCCAAAATTTTACCTGGACGTCTGTTAAGACCTTATCAATAAAGTCAGTCGGCCCTCACGACCAAAATGGCCCATTTTCAAGGTCAAACGAGCCCTAGAGCAGGTTAACCCCTCATTTTATTGATTTTCGTGTGTTATAGTCCACATATTTTTTGGTGATCCGGAATTTTGACATCATTTTTGCCAAAATTATACCTAGACGTCCGTTAAAACCTTATCTATGGAGCCAGTTGGCCCTCACGGCCAAATGGCCCATTTTCAAGGTCAAACGATCTCTAGAGCAGGTAAACCCCCCATTTTATAGATTTTTGTGTGCTATAGTCCACAGAATTTTTGGTGATCCAAAATTTCGTTGTCATTTTTGGCAAAATTATACCTGGACGTCCGTTAAGACCTTAACTATGGATTCAGTTGGCCCTCACGGCAAGAATGATCGATTTGGAAGTTTAATTGAGCGCTGGAGCAGGTAAACCCCATATTTTACCAATTTTGTGTGTTATAGTCCACAAATTTTTTGTTTATCCGTAATTTCGACCTCATTTTTGCATAAATTATACATGGACGTCCGTTAAGACCTTATCTATTGAGCCAGTTGACCCTCACAGCCAAAATTGCCCATTTTCAAGGTCAAATGAGCCCTAGAGCAGGTAAACCACCCATTTTACCAATTTTCGTGTGCTATAACTCACCATAGTATTCGGTGATCCAGAATTCTGACCTCATTTTTGCCAAAATTTTACCTGGACGTCTGTTAAGACTTTATCTATGGAGCCAGTTGTCCCTCACGGCCAGAATGGCCCATTTTCAAGGTCTAACGAGCCCTAGAGAAGTAATACCCCTATTTTACCGATTTTCGTGTGCTACAGTCTAAGGATTTTTTGGTGATTCAAAATTCTGACCTCATTTTTGCTAAAATTATACTTGGACATCTGTTAAGCCCTTATATATGGAGCCAGTTGGCTCTCACGGCCAAAATGGCCCATTTTCAAGGTCAAATGAGCCCTAGAGTATGTAAACCCCCATTTGGCCTATTTTCGTATGCTATAGTTCACCATCTTTTTTGGAGATCCAGAATTCCGAACTTATTTTAGCCAAAATTTTACCCGGATGTCCGTTAAGACCTTACCTATGGAGCCGGTTGGCCCTCACAGCCAGAATGGCCCATTTTCAAGGTCTAACGAGCCCTAGAGAAGGAAAACCCCCATTTTACCAATTTTCGTGTGCTACAGTGCAAGGATTTTTTGGTGATCCAGAATTCTGACCTAATTTTTGCTAAAATTATACCTGGACGTCCGTTAAGCCCTTATATATGGACCCAGTTGGCTCTAACGGCCAAAATGGCCCATTTTCAACTTCAAATGAGCCCTAGAGTAGGTAAACCCCCATTTGGCCTATTTTCGTATGCTATAGTTCACCTTATTTATTTGTGATCCAGAATTCCGACTTTATTTTTGCCAAAATTTTACGTGGACGTCCGTTAAGACCTTACCTATGCAGCCGGTTGGACCCCACGGCCAGAATGGCCCATTTTCATGGTCAAATGAGCCCTAGAGTGGGTAAAACCCCCATTTTACCGATTTTCGTGTGCTATAGTCTACAGATTTTTTGGTGATCCGAAATTCTGACCTCATTTTTGCAATAATATTACCTGGACGTCCGTTAAGACCTTACCTATGGGGACAATTGTCCCTCAAAGCCAAAACAATCCATATTCAACGTCAAACGAGCCCTAGAGAAGGTAAACCCCACATTTTGCTGATTTTCGTGTATTATAAGTGACCATCTTTTTTGGTGATAAAAAATTTCGACCTCATTTTTGCCAGAAGTTTACCTTAACGTCCGTTAAGACCTTACCTATGGAGCCAGTTGGCCCTCACGGCCAGAATGGCTTATTTTCAAGGTCTAACGAGCCCTAAAAAAGGAAAACCCCCATTTTACCTATTTTCGTATGCTATAGTCTACAGATTTTTCGGTGATCCAGAATTCCGACCTAATTTTTGCTAAAATTATACTTGGACGTCCGTTAAGATTTTATCTATGGAGCCAGTTAGCCATAACGGCCAAAATGGCCCATTTTCAAGGTCAAATGATCCCTAGAGCAGGTAAACCCCCCATTTGGCCGATTTTCGTATGCTATAGTTCACCATCTTTTTTGGTGATCCAGAATTCCGACTTTATTTTTGCCAAAATTTTACGTGGACGTTCGTTAAGACCTTACCTATGGAGCTGGTTGGACCCCTCGGCCAGAATGGCCCATTTTCATTGTCAAATGAGCCCTAAAGCGGGTAAAACCCCCATTTTACCGATTTTCGTGTGCTATAGTCTACAGATTTTTTGGTGATACAGAATTCCGACATTATTTTTGCCAAAATTTTACATGAACGTCCGTTAAGACATTATCTATGGAGCCAGTTGGCCCTCACGGCCAAAATGGCCCATTTTCAAGGTCAAACGAGACCTAGACGAGGTAAACCCCCCATTTTACCGATTTTTATATGCTATATTCCACATTTTTTTTGGTGATCCAAAATTCGTACCTCATTTTTGCCAAAATTATATCTGGACGTCCGTTAAGACCTTATCTATGGATCCAGTTGGCCCTCACAGCCAAAATGACCCATTTTCAAGTTCAAACGAGACCTAGATGAGGTAAACCCCCTATTTTACCAATTTCGTGTGCTATTGTCCACGAATTTTTTGGTGATCCAGAATTTCGACATCATTTTTGCCAAAATTTTATCTGGATGTCCGTTAAGACCTCATCTATGTAGCTAGTTGGACCTCACGGCCAAAATGGCCCATTTTCAAGGACAAAGGACACCTAGAGCATGTAAACCACCCATTTAGCCTATTTTCGTGTGCTATAGGTCACCATAGTTTTTGGTGATCCAGAATTCTGACATAATTTTAGTCAAAATGTTACGTGGACGTCCGTTAAAACCTTACATATGGAGACAGTTTGCCCTCACGGCCCATTTTAAGGTCAAACGAGCCCTAGAGCAGGTAAAACCCCCATTTTGCTGATTTTCGTTTCCTATAGGTCACCATCTTTTATGGTGATCTAGAATTCCAACATCATTTTTGCCAAAATTTTACCTGGACGGCTTTTAAGACCTTATCAATAAAGCCAGTTGGCCCTCACGACCAAAATGGCCCATTTTCAAGGTCAAACGAACCCTAGAGCAGGTTAACCCCCCATTTTACTGATTTTCGTGTGTTATAGTCCACATATTTTTTGGTGATCTGGAATTTTGACATCATTTTTACCAAAATTATACCTGGACGTCCGTTAAAACCTTATATATGGAGCCAGTTGGCCCTCACGGCCAAATGGCCCATTTTCAAGGTCAAACGATCTCTAAAGCAGGTAAACCCCCCATTTTATAATTTTTGTGTGCTATAGTCCACAAAATTTTTGGTGATCCGAAATTTCGTTGTCATTTTTGGCAAAATTATACCTGGACGTCCGTTAAGACCTTAACTATGGATCCAGTTGGCCCTCACGGCAAGAATGATCCATTTTCATGGTCAAACGAGCCCTAGAGTAGGTAAACCCCCATTTTACCGATTTTTGTGTGCTATAGTCCTCATATTTTTTGGTGATCCAGCATTCAAGCCTAATTTTTGCTAAAATTATACCTGGACGTTCGTTAAGACCTTATCTATCGAGCCAATTGGCACTTACGGCCAAAATGCCCTATTTTTATGGTCAAATGAGCCCTAGAGTAGGTAAATCCCCATTTGGCAGATTTTCGTGTGCTATAGTTCACCATCTTTTTTGGTGACCCAAAATTCCGTCCTCATTTTATGCAAAATTTTACTTGGACGCCCGTTAATACCTTATCTATGGGACAAGTTTGCCCTCACATCTAAAATGGCCCATTTTCAAGGCCAAATGAGCCCTAGAGCAGGTAAACCCTACATTATATCAATTTTTGTGCGCTATAGTCCATAGATTTTTTGGTGATCCTGAATTCCGACCTAATTTTTGCTAAAATTATACCTGGACGTCCGTTAAGACTTTATCTATGGAGCCAGTTGTCCGTCACGGCTCGAATGGCCCATTTTCAAGGTCTAACGAGCCCTAGGGAAGGAAAACCCCCATTTTACCAATTTTCGTGTGCTATAGTGCAAGATTTTTTGGTGATCCAGAATTCTGACATAATTTTTGCTAAAATTATACCTGGACGTCCGTTATGCCCTTATATATGGACCCAGTTGGCTCTAACGGCCAAAATGGCCCATTTTCAACTTCAAATGAGCCCTAGAGTAGGTAAACCCCCATTTGGCCTATTTTCGTATGCTATAGTTCACCAACTTTTTTGGTGATCCAGAATTCCGACTTTATTTTTGCCAAAATTTTACGTGGACGTCCGTTAAGACCTTACCTATGGAGCCGGTTGGACCCCACGACCAGAATGGCCAATTTTCATGGTCAAATGAGCCCTAGAGCGGGTAAAACCCCCATTTTACCGATTTTCGTGTGCTATAGTCTACAGATTTTTTGGTGATCCGAAATTCCGACCTCATTTTTGCAAAAATATTACCTGGACGTTCGTTAAGACCTTACCTAAGGGGACAATTGTCCTTCAAAGCCAAAACAATCCATTTTCAATGTCAAACGAGCCCTAGAGAAGGTAAACCCCCCATTTTGCTGATTTTCATGTGTTATAAGTGACCATCTTTTTGGTGATAAAAAATTTCGAACTCGTTTTTGCCAGAAGTTTACCTTAACGTCCGTTAAGACCTTGCCTATGGAGCCAGTTGGCCCTCACGGCCAGAATGGCTTATTTTCAAGGTCTAACGAGCCCTAAAGAAGGAAAACCCCCTATTTTACCAATTTCGTGTGCTATTGTCCACGAATTTTTTGGTGATCCAGAATTTCGACATCATTTTTGCCAAAATTTTATCTGGATGTCCGTTAAGACCTCATCTATGTAGCCAGTTGGACCTCACGGCCAAAATGGCCCATTTTCAAGGACAAAGGACACCTAGAGCATGTAAACCACCCATTTAGCCTATTTTCGTGTGCTATAGGTCACCATAGTTTTTGGTGATCCAGAATTCTGACATAATTTTTGCCAAAATGTTATGTGGACGTCCGTTGAAACCTTACCTATGGAGAAAGTTTGCCCTCACGGCCAAAATGGCCCATTTTAAGGTCAAACGAGCCCTAGAGCAGGTAAAACCCCCATTTCGCTGATTTTAGTTTCCTATACGTCACCATCTTTTTTGGTGATCTAGAATTTCGACATCATTTTTGCCAAAATTTTACCTGGACGTCTGTTAAGACCTTATCAATAAAGTCAGTCGGCCCTCACGACCAAAATGGCCCATTTTCAAGGTCAAACGAGCCCTAGAGCAGGTTAACCCCTCATTTTATTGATTTTCGTGTGTTATAGTCCACATATTTTTTGGTGATCCGGAATTTTGACATCATTTTTGCCAAAATTATATCTAGACGTCCGTTAAAACCTTATCTATGGAGCCAGTTGGCCCTCACGGCCAAATGGCCCATTTTCAAGGTCAAACGATCTCTAGAGCAGGTAAACCCCCCATTTTATAGATTTTTGTGTGCTATAGTCCACAGAATTTTTGGTGATCCGAAATTTCGTTGTCATTTTTGGCAAAATTATACCTGGACGTCCGTTAAGACCTTAACTATGGATTCAGTTGGCCCTCACGGCAAGAATGATCGATTTGGAAGTTTAATTGAGCGCTGGAGCAGGTAAACCCCATATTTTACCAATTTTGTGTGTTATAGTCCACAAATTTTTTGTTTATCCGTAATTTCGACCTCATTTTTGCATAAATTATACATGGACGTCCGTTAAGACCTTATCTATTGAGCCAGTTGACCCTCACAGCCAAAATTGCCCATTTTCAAGGTCAAATGAGCCCTAGAGCAGGTAAACCACCCATTTTACCAATTTTCGTGTGCTATAACTCACCATAGTATTCGGTGATCCAGAATTCTGACCTCATTTTTGCCAAAATTTTACCTGGACGTCTGTTAAGACTTTATCTATGGAGCCAGTTGTCCCTCACGGCCAGAATGGCCCATTTTCAAGGTCTAACGAGCCCTAGAGAAGTAATACCCCTATTTTACCGATTTTCGTGTGCTACAGTCTAAGGATTTTTTGGTGATTCAAAATTCTGACCTCATTTTTGCTAAAATTATACTTGGACATCTGTTAAGCCCTTATATATGGAGCCAGTTGGCTCTCACGGCCAAAATGGCCCATTTTCAAGGTCAAATGAGCCCTAGAGTATGTAAACCCCCATTTGGCCTATTTTCGTATGCTATAGTTCACCATCTTTTTTGGAGATCCAGAATTCCGAACTTATTTTAGCCAAAATTTTACCCGGATGTCCGTTAAGACCTTACCTATGGAGCCGGTTGGCCCTCACAGCCAGAATGGCCCATTTTCAAGGTCTAACGAGCCCTAGAGAAGGAAAACCCCCATTTTACCAATTTTCGTGTGCTACAGTGCAAGGATTTTTTGGTGATCCTGAATTCTGACCTAATTTTTGCTAAAATTATACCTGGACGTCCGTTAAGCCCTTATATATGGACCCAGTTGGCTCTAACGGCCAAAATGGCCCATTTTCAACTTCAAATGAGCCCTAGAGTAGGTAAACCCCCATTTGGCCTATTTTCGTATGCTATAGTTCACCTTATTTATTTGTGATCCAGAATTCCGACTTTATTTTTGCCAAAATTTTACGTGGACGTCCGTTAAGACCTTACCTATGCAGCCGGTTGGACCCCACGGCCAGAATGGCCCATTTTCATGGTCAAATGAGCCCTAGAGTGGGTAAAACCCCCATTTTACCGATTTTCGTGTGCTATAGTCTACAGATTTTTTGGTGATCCGAAATTCGACCTCATTTTTGCAATAATATTACCTGGACGTCCGTTAAGACCTTACCTATGGGGACAATTGTCCCTCAAAGCCAAAACAATCCATATTCAACGTCAAACGAGCCCTAGAGAAGGTAAACCCCACATTTTGCTGATTTTCGTGTATTATAAGTGACCATCTTTTTTGGTGATAAAAAATTTCGACCTCATTTTTGCCAGAAGTTTACCTTAACGTCCGTTAAGACCTTACCTATGGAGCCAGTTGGCCCTCACGGCCAGAATGGCTTATTTTCAAGGTCTAACGAGCCCTAAAAAAGGAAAACCCCCATTTTACCTATTTTCGTATGCTATAGTCTACAGATTTTTCGGTGATCCAGAATTCCGACCTAATTTTTGCTAAAATTATACTTGGACGTCCGTTAAGATTTTATCTATGGAGCCAGTTAGCCATAACGGCCAAAATGGCCCATTTTCAAGGTCAAATGATCCCTAGAGCAGGTAAACCCCCCATTTGGCCGATTTTCGTATGCTATAGTTCACCATCTTTTTTGGTTATCCAGAATTCCGACTTTATTTTTGCCAAAATTTTACGTGGACGTTCGTTAAGACCTTACCTATGGAGCTGGTTGGACCCCTCGGCCAGAATGGCCCATTTTCATTGTCAAATGAGCCCTAAAGCGGGTAAAACCCCCATTTTACCGATTTTCGTGTGCTATAGTCTACAGATTTTTTGGTGATACAGAATTCCGACATTATTTTTGCCAAAATTTTACATGAACGTCCGTTAAGACATTATCTATGGAGCCAGTTGGCCCTCACGGCCAAAATGGCCCATTTTCAAGGTCAAACGAGACCTAGACGAGGTAAACCCCCCATTTTACCGATTTTTATATGCTATATTCCACATTTTTTTTGGTGATCCAAAATTCGTACCTCATTTTTGCCAAAATTATATCTGGACGTCCGTTAAGACCTTATCTATGGATCCAGTTGGCCCTCACAGCCAAAATGACCCATTTTCAAGTTCAAACGAGACCTAGATGAGGTAAACCCCCTATTTTACCAATTTCGTGTGCTATTGTCCACGAATTTTTTGGTGATCCAGAATTTCGACATCATTTTTGCCAAAATTTTATCTGGATGTCCGTTAAGACCTCATCTATGTAGCTAGTTGGACCTCACGGCCAAAATGGCCCATTTTCAAGGACAAAGGACACCTAGAGCATGTAAACCACCCATTTAGCCTATTTTCGTGTGCTATAGGTCACCATAGTTTTTGGTGATCCCGAATTCTGACATAATTTTAGTCAAAATGTTACGTGGACGTCCGTTAAAACCTTACATATGGAGACAGTTTGCCCTCACGGCCCATTTTAAGGTCAAACGAGCCCTAGAGCAGGTAAAACCCCCATTTTGCTGATTTTCGTTTCCTATAGGTCACCATCTTTTATGGTGATCTAGAATTCCAACATCATTTTTGCCAAAATTTTACCTGGACGGCTTTTAAGACCTTATCAATAAAGCCAGTTGGCCCTCACGACCAAAATGGCCCATTTTCAAGGTCAAACGAACCCTAGAGCAGGTTAACCCCCCATTTTACTGATTTTCGTGTGTTATAGTCCACATATTTTTTGGTGATCTGGAATTTTGACATCATTTTTACCAAAATTATACCTGGACGTCCGTTAAAACCTTATATATGGAGCCAGTTGGCCCTCACGGCCAAATGGCCCATTTTCAAGGTCAAACGATCTCTAAAGCAGGTAAACCCCCCATTTTATAAATTTTTGTGTGCTATAGTCCACAAAATTTTTGGTGATCCGAAATTTCGTTGTCATTTTTGGCAAAATTATACCTGGACGTCCGTTAAGACCTTAACTATGGATCCAGTTGGCCCTCACGGCAAGAATGATCCATTTTCATGGTCAAACGAGCCCTAGAGTAGGTAAACCCCCATTTTACCGATTTTTGTGTGCTATAGTCCTCATATTTTTTGGTGATCCAGCATTCAAGCCTAATTTTTGCTAAAATTATACCTGGACGTTCGTTAAGACCTTATCTATCGAGCCAATTGGCACTTACGGCCAAAATGCCCTATTTTTATGGTCAAATGAGCCCTAGAGTAGGTAAATCCCCATTTGGCAGATTTTCGTGTGCTATAGTTCACCATCTTTTTTGGTGACCCAAAATTCCGTCCTCATTTTATGCAAAATTTTACTTGGACGCCCGTTAATACCTTATCTATGGGACAAGTTTGCCCTCACATCTAAAATGGCCCATTTTCAAGGCCAAATGAGCCCTAGAGCAGGTAAACCCTACATTATATCAATTTTTGTGCGCTATAGTCCATAGATTTTTTGGTGATCCTGAATTCCGACCTAATTTTTGCTAAAATTATACCTGGACGTCCGTTAAGACTTTATCTATGGAGCCAGTTGTCCGTCACGGCTCGAATGGCCCATTTTCAAGGTCTAACGAGCCCTAGGGAAGGAAAACCCCCATTTTACCAATTTTCGTGTGCTATAGTGCAAGGATTTTTTGGTGATCCAGAATTCTGACATAATTTTTGCTAAAATTATACCTGGACGTCCGTTATGCCCTTATATATGGACCCAGTTGGCTCTAACGGCCAAAATGGCCCATTTTCAACTTCAAATGAGCCCTAGAGTAGGTAAACCCCCATTTGGCCTATTTTCGTATGCTATAGTTCACCAACTTTTTTGGTGATCCAGAATTCCGACTTTATTTTTGCCAAAATTTTACGTGGACGTCCGTTAAGACCTTACCTATGGAGCCGGTTGGACCCCACGACCAGAATGGCCAATTTTCATGGTCAAATGAGCCCTAGAGCGGGTAAAACCCCCATTTTACCGATTTTCGTGTGCTATAGTCTACAGATTTTTTGGTGATCCGAAATTCCGACCTCATTTTTGCAAAAATATTACCTGGACGTTCGTTAAGACCTTACCTAAGGGGACAATTGTCCTTCAAAGCCAAAACAATCCATTTTCAATGTCAAACGAGCCCTAGAGAAGGTAAACCCCCCATTTTGCTGATTTTCATGTGTTATAAGTGACCATCTTTTTTAGGTGATAAAAAATTTCGAACTCGTTTTTGCCAGAAGTTTACCTTAACGTCCGTTAAGACCTTGCCTATGGAGCCAGTTGGCCCTCACGGCCAGAATGGCTTATTTTCAAGGTCTAACGAGCCCTAAAGAAGGAAAACCCCCTATTTTACCAATTTCGTGTGCTATTGTCCACGAATTTTTTGGTGATCCAGAATTTCGACATCATTTTTGCCAAAATTTTATCTGGATGTCCGTTAAGACCTCATCTATGTAGCCAGTTGGACCTCACGGCCAAAATGGCCCATTTTCAAGGACAAAGGACACCTAGAGCATGTAAACCACCCATTTAGCCTATTTTCGTGTGCTATAGGTCACCATAGTTTTTGGTGATCCAGAATTCTGACATAATTTTTGCCAAAATGTTATGTGGACGTCCGTTGAAACCTTACCTATGGAGAAAGTTTGCCCTCACGGCCAAAATGGCCCATTTTAAGGTCAAACGAGCCCTAGAGCAGGTAAAACCCCCATTTCGCTGATTTTAGTTTCCTATACGTCACCATCTTTTTTGGTGATCTAGAATTTCGACATCATTTTTGCCAAAATTTTACCTGGACGTCTGTTAAGACCTTATCAATAAAGTCAGTCGGCCCTCACGACCAAAATGGCCCATTTTCAAGGTCAAACGAGCCCTAGAGCAGGTTAACCCCTCATTTTATTGATTTTCGTGTGTTATAGTCCACATATTTTTTGGTGATCCGGAATTTTGACATCATTTTTGCCAAAATTATATCTAGACGTCCGTTAAAACCTTATCTATGGAGCCAGTTGGCCCTCACGGCCAAATGGCCCATTTTCAAGGTCAAACGATCTCTAGAGCAGGTAAACCCCCCATTTTATAGATTTTTGTGTGCTATAGTCCACAGAATTTTTGGTGATCCGAAATTTCGTTGTCATTTTTGGCAAAATTATACCTGGACGTCCGTTAAGACCTTAACTATGGATTCAGTTGGCCCTCACGGCAAGAATGATCGATTTGGAAGTTTAATTGAGCGCTGGAGCAGGTAAACCCCATATTTTACCAATTTTGTGTGTTATAGTCCACAAATTTTTTGTTTATCCGTAATTTCGACCTCATTTTTGCATAAATTATACATGGACGTCCGTTAAGACCTTATCTATTGAGCCAGTTGACCCTCACAGCCAAAATTGCCCATTTTCAAGGTCAAATGAGCCCTAGAGCAGGTAAACCACCCATTTTACCAATTTTCGTGTGCTATAACTCACCATAGTATTCGGTGATCCAGAATTCTGACCTCATTTTTGCCAAAATTTTACCTGGACGTCTGTTAAGACTTTATCTATGGAGCCAGTTGTCCCTCACGGCCAGAATGGCCCATTTTCAAGGTCTAACGAGCCCTAGAGAAGTAATACCCCTATTTTACCGATTTTCGTGTGCTACAGTCTAAGGATTTTTTGGTGATTCAAAATTCTGACCTCATTTTTGCTAAAATTATACTTGGACATCTGTTAAGCCCTTATATATGGAGCCAGTTGGCTCTCACGGCCAAAATGGCCCATTTTCAAGGTCAAATGAGCCCTAGAGTATGTAAACCCCCATTTGGCCTATTTTCGTATGCTATAGTTCACCATCTTTTTTGGAGATCCAGAATTCCGAACTTATTTTAGCCAAAATTTTACCCGGATGTCCGTTAAGACCTTACCTATGGAGCCGGTTGGCCCTCACAGCCAGAATGGCCCATTTTCAAGGTCTAACGAGCCCTAGAGAAGGAAAACCCCCATTTTACCAATTTTCGTGTGCTACAGTGCAAGGATTTTTTGGTGATCCTGAATTCTGACCTAATTTTTGCTAAAATTATACCTGGACGTCCGTTAAGCCCTTATATATGGACCCAGTTGGCTCTAACGGCCAAAATGGCCCATTTTCAACTTCAAATGAGCCCTAGAGTAGGTAAACCCCCATTTGGCCTATTTTCGTATGCTATAGTTCACCTTATTTATTTGTGATCCAGAATTCCGACTTTATTTTTGCCAAAATTTTACGTGGACGTCCGTTAAGACCTTACCTATGCAGCCGGTTGGACCCCACGGCCAGAATGGCCCATTTTCATGGTCAAATGAGCCCTAGAGTGGGTAAAACCCCCATTTTACCGATTTTCGTGTGCTATAGTCTACAGATTTTTTGGTGATCCGAAATTCCGACCTCATTTTTGCAATAATATTACCTGGACGTCCGTTAAGACCTTACCTATGGGGACAATTGTCCCTCAAAGCTAAAACAATCCATATTCAACGTCAAACGAGCCCTAGAGAAGGTAAACCCCACATTTTGCTGATTTTCGTGTATTATAAGTGACCATCTTTTTTGGTGATAAAAAATTTCGACCTCATTTTTGCCAGAAGTTTACCTTAACGTCCGTTAAGACCTTACCTATGGAGCCAGTTGGCCCTCACGGCCAGAATGGCTTATTTTCAAGGTCTAACGAGCCCTAAAAAAGGAAAACCCCCATTTTACCTATTTTCGTATGCTATAGTCTACAGATTTTTCGGTGATCCAGAATTCCGACCTAATTTTTGCTAAAATTATACTTGGACGTCCGTTAAGATTTTATCTATGGAGCCAGTTAGCCATAACGGCCAAAATGGCCCATTTTCAAGGTCAAATGATCCCTAGAGCAGGTAAACCCCCCATTTGGCCGATTTTCGTATGCTATAGTTCACCATCTTTTTTGGTGATCCAGAATTCCGACTTTATTTTTGCCAAAATTTTACGTGGACGTTCGTTAAGACCTTACCTATGGAGCTGGTTGGACCCCTCGGCCAGAATGGCCCATTTTCATTGTCAAATGAGCCCTAAAGCGGGTAAAACCCCCATTTTACCGATTTTCGTGTGCTATAGTCTACAGATTTTTTGGTGATACAGAATTCCGACATTATTTTTGCCAAAATTTTACATGAACGTCCGTTAAGACATTATCTATGGAGCCAGTTGGCCCTCACGGCCAAAATGGCCCATTTTCAAGGTCAAACGAGACCTAGACGAGGTAAACCCCCCATTTTACCGATTTTTATATGCTATATTCCACATTTTTTTTGGTGATCCAAAATTCGTACCTCATTTTTGCCAAAATTATATCTGGACGTCCGTTAAGACCTTATCTATGGATCCAGTTGGCCCTCACAGCCAAAATGACCCATTTTCAAGTTCAAACGAGACCTAGATGAGGTAAACCCCCTATTTTACCAATTTCGTGTGCTATTGTCCACGAATTTTTTGGTGATCCAGAATTTCGACATCATTTTTGCCAAAATTTTATCTGGATGTCCGTTAAGACCTCATCTATGTAGCTAGTTGGACCTCACGGCCAAAATGGCCCATTTTCAAGGACAAAGGACACCTAGAGCATGTAAACCACCCATTTAGCCTATTTTCGTGTGCTATAGGTCACCATAGTTTTTGGTGATCCCGAATTCTGACATAATTTTAGTCAAAATGTTACGTGGACGTCCGTTAAAACCTTACATATGGAGACAGTTTGCCCTCACGGCCCATTTTAAGGTCAAACGAGCCCTAGAGCAGGTAAAACCCCCATTTTGCTGATTTTCGTTTCCTATAGGTCACCATATTTTATGGTGATCTAGAATTCCAACATCATTTTTGCCAAAATTTTACCTGGACGGCTTTTAAGACCTTATCAATAAAGCCAGTTGGCCCTCACGACCAAAATGGCCCATTTTCAAGGTCAAACGAACCCTAGAGCAGGTTAACCCCCCATTTTACTGATTTTCGTGTGTTATAGTCCACATATTTTTTGGTGATCTGGAATTTTGACATCATTTTTACCAAAATTATACCTGGACGTCCGTTAAAACCTTATATATGGAGCCAGTTGGCCCTCACGGCCAAATGGCCCATTTTCAAGGTCAAACGATCTCTAAAGCAGGTAAACCCCCCATTTTATAAATTTTTGTGTGCTATAGTCCACAAAATTTTTGGTGATCCGAAATTTCGTTGTCATTTTTGGCAAAATTATACCTGGACGTCCGTTAAGACCTTAACTATGGATCCAGTTGGCCCTCACGGCAAGAATGATCCATTTTCATGGTCAAACGAGCCCTAGAGTAGGTAAACCCCCATTTTACCGATTTTTGTGTGCTATAGTCCTCATATTTTTTGGTGATCCAGCATTCAAGCCTAATTTTTGCTAAAATTATACCTGGACGTTCGTTAAGACCTTATCTATCGAGCCAATTGGCACTTACGGCCAAAATGCCCTATTTTTATGGTCAAATGAGCCCTAGAGTAGGTAAATCCCCATTTGGCAGATTTTCGTGTGCTATAGTTCACCATCTTTTTTGGTGACCCAAAATTCCGTCCTCATTTTATGCAAAATTTTACTTGGACGCCCGTTAATACCTTATCTATGGGACAAGTTTGCCCTCACATCTAAAATGGCCCATTTTCAAGGCCAAATGAGCCCTAGAGCAGGTAAACCCTACATTATATCAATTTTTGTGCGCTATAGTCCATAGATTTTTTGGTGATCCTGAATTCCGACCTAATTTTTGCTAAAATTATACCTGGACGTCCGTTAAGACTTTATCTATGGAGCCAGTTGTCCGTCACGGCTCGAATGGCCCATTTTCAAGGTCTAACGAGCCCTAGGGAAGGAAAACCCCCATTTTACCAATTTTCGTGTGCTATAGTGCAAAGATTTTTTGGTGATCCAGAATTCTGACATAATTTTTGCTAAAATTATACCTGGACGTCCGTTATGCCCTTATATATGGACCCAGTTGGCTCTAACGGCCAAAATGGCCCATTTTCAACTTCAAATGAGCCCTAGAGTAGGTGAACCCCCATTTGGCCTATTTTCGTATGCTATAGTTCACCAACTTTTTTGGTGATCCAGAATTCCGACTTTATTTTTGCCAAAATTTTACGTGGACGTCCGTTAAGACCTTACCTATGCAGCCGGTTAGACCCCACGGCCAGAATGGCCCATTTTCATGGTCAAATGAGCCCTAGAGTGGGTAAAACCCCCATTTTACCGATTTTCGTGTGCTATAGTCTACAGATTTTTTGGTGATCCGAAATTCCGACCTCATTTTTGCAAAAATATTACCTGGACGTTCGTTAAGACCTTACCTAAGGGGACAATTGTCCTTCAAAGCCAAAACAATCCATTTTCAATGTCAAACGAGCCCTAGAGAAGGTAAACCCCCCATTTTGCTGATTTTCATGTGTTATAAGTGACCATCTTTTTTGGTGATAAAAAATTTCGAACTCGTTTTTGCCAGAAGTTTACCTTAACGTCCGTTAAGACCTTGCCTATGGAGCCAGTTGGCCCTCACGGCCAGAATGGCTTATTTTCAAGGTCTAACGAGCCCTAAAGAAGGAAAACCCCCTATTTTACCAATTTCGTGTGCTATTGTCCACGAATTTTTTGGTGATCCAGAATTTCGACATCATTTTTGCCAAAATTTTATCTGGATGTCCGTTAAGACCTCATCTCTGTAGCCAGTTGGACCTCACGGCCAAAATGGCCCATTTTCAAGGACAAAGGACACCTAGAGCATGTAAACCACCCATTTAGCCTATTTTCGTGTGCTATAGGTCACCATAGTTTTTGGTGATCCAGAATTCTGACATAATTTTTGCCAAAATGTTACGTGGACGTCCGTTGAAACCTTACCTATGGAGAAAGTTTGCCCTCACGGCCAAAATGGCCCATTTTAAGGTCAAACGAGCCCTAGAGCAGGTAAAACCCCCATTTCGCTGATTTTAGTTTCCTATACGTCACCATCTTTTTTGGTGATCTAGAATTTCGACATCATTTTTGCCAAAATTTTACCTGGACGTCTGTTAAGACCTTATCAATAAAGTCAGTCGGCCCTCACGACCAAAATGGCCCATTTTCAAGGTCAAACGAGCCCTAGAGCAGGTTAACCCCTCATTTTATTGATTTTCGTGTGTTATAGTCCACATATTTTTTGGTGATCCGGAATTTTGACATCATTTTTGCCAAAATTATACCTAGACGTCCGTTAAAACCTTATCTATGGAGCCAGTTGGCCCTCACGGCCAAATGGCCCATTTTCAAGGTCAAACGATCTCTAGAGCAGGTAAACCCCCCATTTTATAGATTTTTGTGTGCTATAGTCCACAGAATTTTTGGTGATCCAAAATTTCGTTGTCATTTTTGGCAAAATTATACCTGGACGTCCGTTAAGACCTTAACTATGGATTCAGTTGGCCCTCACGGCAAGAATGATCGATTTGGAAGTTTAATTGAGCGCTGGAGCAGGTAAACCCCATATTTTACCAATTTTGTGTGTTATAGTCCACAAATTTTTTGTTTATCCGTAATTTCGACCTCATTTTTGCATAAATTATACATGGACGTCCGTTAAGACCTTATCTATTGAGCCAGTTGACCCTCACAGCCAAAATTGCCCATTTTCAAGGTCAAATGAGCCCTAGAGCAGGTAAACCACCCATTTTACCAATTTTCGTGTGCTATAACTCACCATAGTATTCGGTGATCCAGAATTCTGACCTCATTTTTGCCAAAATTTTACCTGGACGTCTGTTAAGACTTTATCTATGGAGCCAGTTGTCCCTCACGGCCAGAATGGCCCATTTTCAAGGTCTAACGAGCCCTAGAGAAGTAATACCCCTATTTTACCGATTTTCGTGTGCTACAGTCTAAGGATTTTTTGGTGATTCAAAATTCTGACCTCATTTTTGCTAAAATTATACTTGGACATCTGTTAAGCCCTTATATATGGAGCCAGTTGGCTCTCACGGCCAAAATGGCCCATTTTCAAGGTCAAATGAGCCCTAGAGTATGTAAACCCCCATTTGGCCTATTTTCGTATGCTATAGTTCACCATCTTTTTTGGAGATCCAGAATTCCGAACTTATTTTAGCCAAAATTTTACCCGGATGTCCGTTAAGACCTTACCTATGGAGCCGGTTGGCCCTCACAGCCAGAATGGCCCATTTTCAAGGTCTAACGAGCCCTAGAGAAGGAAAACCCCCATTTTACCAATTTTCGTGTGCTACAGTGCAAGGATTTTTTGGTGATCCAGAATTCTGACCTAATTTTTGCTAAAATTATACCTGGACGTCCGTTAAGCCCTTATATATGGACCCAGTTGGCTCTAACGGCCAAAATGGCCCATTTTCAACTTCAAATGAGCCCTAGAGTAGGTAAACCCCCATTTGGCCTATTTTCGTATGCTATAGTTCACCTTATTTATTTGTGATCCAGAATTCCGACTTTATTTTTGCCAAAATTTTACGTGGACGTCCGTTAAGACCTTACCTATGCAGCCGGTTGGACCCCACGGCCAGAATGGCCCATTTTCATGGTCAAATGAGCCCTAGAGTGGGTAAAACCCCCATTTTACCGATTTTCGTGTGCTATAGTCTACAGATTTTTTGGTGATCCGAAATTCCGACCTCATTTTTGCAATAATATTACCTGGACGTCCGTTAAGACCTTACCTATGGGGACAATTGTCCCTCAAAGCCAAAACAATCCATATTCAACGTCAAACGAGCCCTAGAGAAGGTAAACCCCACATTTTGCTGATTTTCGTGTATTATAAGTGACCATCTTTTTTGGTGATAAAAAATTTCGACCTCATTTTTGCCAGAAGTTTACCTTAACGTCCGTTAAGACCTTACCTATGGAGCCAGTTGGCCCTCACGGCCAGAATGGCTTATTTTCAAGGTCTAACGAGCCCTAAAAAAGGAAAACCCCCATTTTACCTATTTTCGTATGCTATAGTCTACAGATTTTTCGGTGATCCAGAATTCCGACCTAATTTTTGCTAAAATTATACTTGGACGTCCGTTAAGATTTTATCTATGGAGCCAGTTAGCCATAACGGCCAAAATGGCCCATTTTCAAGGTCAAATGATCCCTAGAGCAGGTAAACCCCCCATTTGGCCGATTTTCGTATGCTATAGTTCACCATCTTTTTTGGTGATCCAGAATTCCGACTTTATTTTTGCCAAAATTTTACGTGGACGTTCGTTAAGACCTTATCTATGGAGCCAATTGACCCTTACGGCCAAAATGCCCCATTTTTATGGTCAAATGAGCCCTAGAGTAGGTAAATCCCCATTTGGCAGATTTTCGTGTGCTATAGTTCACCATCTTTTTTGGTGACCCAAAATTCCGTCCTCATTTTATGCAAAATTTTACTTGGACGCCCGTTAATACCTTATCTATGGGACAAGTTTGCCCTCACATCTAAAATGGCCCATTTTCAAGGCCAAATGAGCCCTAGAGCAGGTAAACCCTACATTATATCAATTTTTGTGCGCTATAGTCCATAGATTTTTTGGTGATCCTGAATTCCGACCTAATTTTTGCTAAAATTATACCTGGACGTCCGTTAAGACTTTATCTATGGAGCCAGTTGTCCGTCACGGCTCGAATGGCCCATTTTCAAGGTCTAACGAGCCCTAGGGAAGGAAAACCCCCATTTTACCAATTTTCGTGTGCTATAGTGCAAGGATTTTTTGGTGATCCAGAATTCTGACATAATTTTTGCTAAAATTATACCTGGACGTCCGTTATGCCCTTATATATGGACCCAGTTGGCTCTAACGGCCAAAATGGCCCATTTTCAACTTCAAATGAGCCCTAGAGTAGGTAAACCCCCATTTGGCCTATTTTCGTATGCTATAGTTCACCAACTTTTTTGGTGATCCAGAATTCCGACTTTATTTTTGCCAAAATTTTACGTGGACGTCCGTTAAGACCTTACCTATGGAGCCGGTTGGACCCCACGACCAGAATGGCCAATTTTCATGGTCAAATGAGCCCTAGAGCGGGTAAAACCCCATTTTACCGATTTTCGTGTGCTATAGTCTACAGATTTTTTGGTGATCCGAAATTCCGACCTCATTTTTGCAAAAATATTACCTGGACGTTCGTTAAGACCTTACCTAAGGGGACAATTGTCCTTCAAAGCCAAAACAATCCATTTTCAATGTCAAACGAGCCCTAGAGAAGGTAAACCCCCCATTTTGCTGATTTTCATGTGTTATAAGTGACCATCTTTTTTGGTGATAAAAAATTTCGACCTCGTTTTTGCCAGAAGTTTACCTTAACGTCCGTTAAGACCTTGCCTATGGAGCCAGTTGGCCCTCACGGCCAGAATGGCTTATTTTCAAGGTCTAACGAGCCCTAAAGAAGGAAAACCCCCTATTTTACCAATTTCGTGTGCTATTGTCCACGAATTTTTTGGTGATCCAGAATTTCGACATCATTTTTGCCAAAATTTTATCTGGATGTCCGTTAAGACCTCATCTATGTAGCCAGTTGGACCTCACGGCCAAAATGGCCCATTTTCAAGGACAAAGGACACCTAGAGCATGTAAACCACCCATTTAGCCTATTTTCGTGTGCTATAGGTCACCATAGTTTTTGGTGATCCAGAATTCTGACATAATTTTTGCCAAAATGTTACGTGGACGTCCGTTGAAACCTTACCTATGGAGAAAGTTTGCCCTCACGGCCAAAATGGCCCATTTTAAGGTCAAACGAGCCCTAGAGCAGGTAAAACCCCCATTTCGCTGATTTTAGTTTCCTATACGTCACCATCTTTTTTGGTGATCTAGAATTTCGACATCATTTTTGCCAAAATTTTACCTGGACGTCTGTTAAGACCTTATCAATAAAGTCAGTCGGCCCTCACGACCAAAATGGCCCATTTTCAAGGTCAAACGAGCCCTAGAGCAGGTTAACCCCTCATTTTATTGATTTTCGTGTGTTATAGTCCACATATTTTTTGGTGATCCGGAATTTTGACATCATTTTTGCCAAAATTATACCTAGACGTCCGTTAAAACCTTATCTATGGAGCCAGTTGGCCCTCACGGCCAAATGGCCCATTTTCAAGGTCAAACGATCTCTAGAGCAGGTAAACCCCCCATTTTATAGATTTTTGTGTGCTATAGTCCACAGAATTTTTGGTGATCCGAAATTTCGTTGTCATTTTTGACAAAATTATACATGGACGTACGTTAAGACATTACCTATGGATTCAGTTGGCCCTCACGGCAATAATGATCCATTTTCATGGTCAAACGAGCCCTAGAGTAGGTAAACCCCCATTTTACCGATTTTTGTGTGCTATAGTCCTCATATTTTTTGGTGATCCAGCATTCAAGCCTAATTTTTGCTAAAATTATACCTGGACGTTCGTTAAGACCTTATCTATGGAGCCAATTGACCCTTACGGCCAAAATGCCCCATTTTTATGGTCAAATGAGCCCTAGAGTAGGTAAATCCCCATTTGGCAGATTTTCGTGTGCTATAGTTCACCATCTTTTTTGGTGACCCAAAATTCCGTCCTCATTTTATGCAAAATTTTACCTGGACGCCCGTTAATACCTTATCTATGGGACAAGTTTGCCCTCACATCTAAAATGACCCATTTTCAAGGCCAAATGAGCCCTAGAGCAGGTAAACCCCACATTATATCAATATTTGTGTGCTATAGTCCACAGATTTTTTGGTGATCCTGAATTCCGACCTCATTTTTGCCAAAATTATACCTGGACGTCCGTTAAGACCTTATATATAGAACTAGTTGGCCCTGACCACCAAAATGGCCAATTTTAAAGGTCAAACGAGCCCTAGAGCAGATAAAACCCCCATTTTGCCGATTTTCGTGTCCTAGAGGTCACCATCTGTTTTGGTGATCCAGAATTGCGACCTCATTTTTGCCAATATTGAACCTGGACGTCCGTTAAGACATTATCTATGGATCCAATTGGCCCTCACGACCAGAATGGCCCATTTTCAGGATCAAACGGGACCTAGATGAGGTAAACCCCCCATTTTACCAATTTCGTGTGCTATAGTCCACGAATTTTTTGGTGATCCAAAATTCTGACATCATTTTTGCCAAAATTATACCTGGACGTCCGTTAAGACCTTATCTATGGAGCCAGTTGGTCTTCACGGACAAAATGGCCCATTTTCAACATCAAATGAGACCAAGAGCAGGTAAACCACCCATTTAGCCTATTTTCGTGTGCTATAGGTCACCATAGTTTTTGGTGATCCAGAATTCCGACATCATTTTTGCCAAAACGTTATGTGGACGACCGTTAAAGCCTTACCTGTATACATAGTCGGACCTTACGGCCAAAATGACCCATTTTCAAGGTCAAACGAGCCCTAGAGCAGGAAAACCTCCAATTTTACAAATTTTCGTATGGTATAGTCCACGGATTTTTTTGTGATCCAAAATTCTGACTTCATTTTTGCCAAAATCTTACGTGCACGTCCGTTAAGACCTTATCTATGGAGCCAGTTGGCCCTCACAGCCAAAATGGCCAATTTTAAAGTTCAAACAACCCAAAGAGGTGGTAAACCCCCCTATTTTGACGATTTTCGTGTGCTATAGGTCACCATCTTTTTTGGGGATAAAGAATTCCGACCTTATTTTTGCCAAAATTTTAGCTGGACGTCCGTTAAGGCCTTACGTATGGATCCAGTTGGCCCTCACGGCCTGAATGACCCATTTTCGTGTTCAAACGAGCCCTAGAGTAGGTAAACCTTCCATTTTACCAATTTTTGTGTGCTATAGTCCACAAATTTTTTGGTTAATCGTAATTCCGACCTCATTTTTGCCAAAATTATACATGGACGTCCGTTAAGACCTTATCTATTGAGCCAGTTGACACTCACAACTAAAATTACCCATTTTCAATATCAAACGAGCCCTAGAGCAGGTAAACCACCCATTTTGCTGATTTTCGTTCGCTATAGCTCACCATAGTATTCAGTGATACAGAATTCTGACCACATTTTTGCCAAAATTTTACCTAGATGTCCGTTAAGACCTTTTCTATGGAGCCAGTTGTCCCTCACGGCCAGACTGGCCCATTTTCAAGGTCAAACGAGCCTTAGAGCAGGTAAACCCCCGATTTTACCAATTTTCGTTTGTTATAGTCCACAGATTTTATGGTGAACGAGAATTCCGACATCATTTTCGCCAAAATTTTACCTCGATGTTTTTTAAGACCTTATCTATTGAGCTAGTTGGCCCTCACGGCCAAAATGGCCAAATTTTCAAGGTCAAACAAGCCCTAGAGCAGAAAACCCCCTAATTTTACTCATTTTAGTGTGCTATAGTACACAGATTTTTTGGTGATCAAGAATTCCGACCTTTTTTTTCCAAAATATTACCTGGACATCCGTTAAGACCTTACCTATGAGGACAACTGTCCCTCACGGCCAAAACGATCCATTTTCAACGTCAAACGATCCCTAGAGAAGGTAAACCCCCCATTTTAACGATTTTTGTGTGCTATAGTCTACATATTTTTTGGTGATCTGGAATTCCGACTTCATTTTTGCAAAAATTATGCCTGGACGTCCGTTAAGACCTTATCTATGGAGCCAGTTGGCCCTCACGACCAAAATGGCTCATTTTCAAGGTCAAACGAGCTCTGGAGCAGGTAAACCCACCATTTTGCCGATTTTCGTGTGCTATAGGTCACTATCTTTTTTGGTGATCCAGAATTCCGACCTAATTTTTGCTAAAATTATACTTGGACGTCCGTTAGGACCTTATCTATGGAGCCAGTTGGGCATCACAGCCAAAATGGCCCATTTTCAATGTCAAACGATCCCTAGAGCAGGTAAACCCCCCATTTTGCCGATTTTCGTATGCTATAGGTCACCATCTTTTTTGGTGATAAAGAATTCCGACCTCTTTTATGCCAAAATTTTACAGGGACATCCGTTAAGACCTTACCTATGGATCCAGTTGGCTTTCACGGCCAGAATGACCCATTTGCAAGTTTAAATGAGCGCTGGAGCAGGTAAACCCCCTATTTTACCAATTTTGTGTGTTATAGTCCACAAAATTTTTGGTTATCCGTAATTTCGACCTCATTTTTGCATAAATTGTACATGGACGTCCATTAAGACCTTATCTATTGAGCCAGTTGAACCTCATAGCCAAAATTGGCCATTTTCAAGGACAAACGAGCCCTAGAGCAGGTAAACCACCCATTTTACCGATTTTTGTGTGCTATAACTCACCATAGTATTCGGTGATCCAGAATTCTGACCTCATTTTTGCCAAAATTTTACCTAGACGTCTGTTAAGACTTTATCTATGGAGCCAAGTCCCTCAAGGCCAGAATGGCCCATTTTGAAAGTCTAACGAGCCCTAGAGAAATAATACCCCCATTTAACCGATTTTCGTGTGCTACAGTCTAAGGATTTTTTGGTGATTCAAAATTCTGACCTCATTTTTGCTAAAATTATACCTGGACATCCATTAAGACCTTATCTATGGAGCCAGTTGGCTCTCACGGCCAAAATGGCCCATTTTCAAGGTCAAATGAGCCCTAGAGTAGGTAAACCCCCATTTGGCCTATTTTCGTATGCTATAGTTCACCATCTTTTTTGGTGATCCAGAATTCCGAACTTATTTTAGCCAAAATTTTACCTGGACGTCCGTTAAGACCTTACCTATGGAGCCGATTGGCCCTCACAGCCATAATGCCCAATTTCACGGTCAAACGAGCCATAGAGCAGGGAAACCCCCCATTTTGCCGATTTTCATGTGCGATAGTCCATAGATTTTTTGGTGATCCAAAATTTCGTCCTCATTTTTGCCAAAATTTTACCTGCACGTCCGTTCAAACATTATCTATGGAGCCAATTGGCCCTCACGGCCAAAATAGCCCATTTTCAAGGACAAACGAGACCTAGAGCAGGTAAACCCCCAATTTTACCAATTT
Organism: Solanum verrucosum; assembly: GCF_900185275.1. Classification (NCBI taxonomy): domain Eukaryota; kingdom Viridiplantae; phylum Streptophyta; class Magnoliopsida; order Solanales; family Solanaceae; genus Solanum; species Solanum verrucosum. Next base: position 145,853 of record NW_026020313.1, on the reverse strand, counting down.
TCGTGTGCTATTTTCCACAAATTTTTTGGTTATCCGAAATTCCGACCTCATTTTTGCAAAAAGTATACCTGGACGTCCGTTAAGACCTTACCTATGGATCCAGATGGCCATCACGGCCAGAATGGTCCATTTTCTAGGTCAAACGAGACCTAGAGTAGGTAAACCCCTAATTTTACTGATTTTCGTGTGCTATAGTCCACAGATTTTTGGTGATCCAGTATTCCGTTTTAATTTTTGCTAAAATTATACCTGGATGTACGTTAAGACCTTATGTATGGAGCCAGTTGGCCCTCACGACCAAAATGACCCATTTTCAAGTTCAAATGATCCCTAGAGCAGGTAAACCACCCATTTTGCCAATTTTCGTATGCAATAGGTCACCATAGTTTTCGGTGATACAGAATTCTGACCTCATTTTTTCCAAAATTTTACCTCAACGTCCGTTAACACGTAATGTATGGAGCCAGTTGTCCCACAGGGCCAGAATGGCCCATTTTCAATATCAAACGAGCCCTAGAGCAGGTTCATCACCCCCCATTTTACCTATTTTCATTTGCTATAGTCCATAGATTTTAAGGAGATCCAGAATTCCGACATCATTTTTGCCAAAATTTACCTGGACGTTTGTTAAGACCTTATCTATGGAGCCAGTTGGTCCTTACGGCCAGAATGGCCCATTTTCAAGGTCAAACGAGCCTTAGAGCAGGTAAACCCCCGATTTTACCAATTTTCGTTTGCTATAGTCCACAGATTTTATGGTGATCGAGAATTCCGACATCATTTTCGCCAAAATTTTACCTTGACGTTTGTTAAGACCTTATCTATTGAGATAGTTGGCCCTCACGGCCAATTTTCAAGGTCAAACAATCCCTAGAGCATAAAAACCCCTAATTTTACTCATTTTAGTGTGCTATAGTACACAGATTTTTTGGTGATCAAGAATTCCGACCTTTTTTTTCCCAAAATATTACCTGGACGACTGTTAAGACCTTACCTATGAGGAAAAATGTCCCTCACGGCCAAACCAATCCATTTTCAACGTCAAACGAGCCCTAGAGAAGGTAAACCCCCCATTTTAACGATTTTTGTGTGCTATAGTCTACATATTTTTTGGTGATCTGAAATTCCGACTTCATTTTTGCAAAAATTATGCCTGGATGTCCTTTAAGACCTTATCTATGGAGCCAGTTGGCCCTCACGACCAAAATGGCTCATTTTCAAGGTCAAACGAGCTCTGGAGCAGGTAAACCCCCCATTTGCCGATTTTCGTGTGCTATAGGTCGCCATCTTTTTTGGTGATCCAAAATTCCGACCTCATTTTTGCCAAAATTTAACCTGGACGTCTGTTAAGAGCTTACCTATGGATCCAGTTGGCTCTCACGACCAGAATGGCCCATTTTCAAGGTCAAACGACACCTAGAGATGGTAAACCCACATTTTACCGATTTTCATGTGCTGTATTCCACGGATTTTTTGTTGATCCAGAATTTCGACCTAATTTTTGCTAAAATTATACCTGGACGTCCATTAAGACCTTATCTATGCAGCTAGTTGGGCATCACAGCCAAAATGGCCCATTTTCAATCTCAAACGATCCCTAGAGCAGGTAAACCCCCAATTTTGCCAATTTTCGTATGCTATAGGTCACCATCTTTTTTGGTGATAAAGAATTCCGACCTCTTTTTTACCAAAATTTTACCGGGACATCCGTTAAGACCTTACCTATGGATCCAGTTGGCCCTCACGGCCAGAATGACCCATTTGCAAGTTTAAATGAGCGCTGGAGCAGGTAAACCCCCTATTTTACCAATTTTGTGTGTTATAGTCCACAAATTTTTGGTTATTCGTAATTTCGACCTCATTTTTGCATAAATTATACATGGACGTCCGTTAAGACCTTATCTATTAAGCCAGTTGACCCTTACAGCCAAAATTGCCCATTTTCAAGGTCAAACGAGCCCTAGAGCAGGTAAACCACCCATTTCACCGATTTTCGTGTGCTATAGTCCACATATTTTTTGGTGATCCAGAATTCCGACCTCATTTTTGCCCAAATTTTACCTGGACGTCCGTTAAGACCTTATCTGTGGAAAAAGTTTGCCCTCACGAACATAATGGCCCATTTTCAACGTCACACGAGCCCTAGAGCAGGTAAAACCCCCATTTTACCAATTTTCGTGGGCTATAGTCCACAGATTTTTTGGTGATCCAAAATTCCGACCTAATTTTGCCAAAATTTTACCTAGACGTCCGTTAAGACCTTATCTTTGGAGCCAGTTGTCTCTGACGGCCAGAATGGCCCATTTTCAAGGTCAGACAAGCCTTAGAGTAGGTAAACCCCCGATTTTACCAATTTTCGTTTGCTATAGTCCACAGATTTTATGGTGATCGAGAATTCCGACATCATTTTCGCCAAAATTTTACCTGGACGTTTGTTAAGACCTTATCTACGGAGCTAGTTGGCCCTCACGGCCAAAATGACCAATTTTCAAGGTCAAACAAGCCATAGAGCAGAAAAACCCCTAATTTTACTCATTTTAGTGTGCTATAGTACACGGATTTTTTGGTGATCAAGAATTCCGACCTTTTTTTTTCCAAAATATTACCTGGACGTCCGTTAAGGCCTTACCTATGGGGACAACTGTCCCTCACGGCCAAAACGATCCATTTTCAACGTCAAACGATCCCTAGAGAAGGTAAACCCCCCATTTTAACGATTTTTTTGTGCTATAGTCTACAGATTTTTTGGTGATCTGGAATTCTGACTTCACTTTTGCAAAAATTATGCCTGGACGTCCGTTAAGACCTTATCTATGGAGCCAGCTGGCCCACACGACCAAAATGGCTCATTTTAAAGGTCAAACTAGCTCATTTTCGTGTGCTATAGGTCACCATCTTTTTTGGTGATCCAAAATCCGACCTTATTTTTGCCAAAATTTAACCTGGACGTCTGTTAAGACCTTACTTATGGATCCAGTTGGCCCTCACGACCAGAATGGCCTATTTTCAAGGTCAAACGACACCTAGAGATGGTAAACCCCCATTTTACCGATTTTCATGTGCTATAGTCCACGGATTTTTTGTTGATCCAGAATTCCGACCTAATTTTTGCAAAAATTATACTTGGACGTCCGTTAAGACCTTATCTATGGAGCAAGTTGGGCATCACGGCCAGAATGGCCCATTTTCAATGTCAACCGATCCCTAGAGCAGGTAAACCCCCCATTTTTGCCGATTTTCGTATGCTATAGGTCACCATTTTTTTGGTGATAAAGAATTCCGACCTCATTTTTGCCAAAATTTTATCGATACAACCGTTAAGACCTTACCTATGGATCCAGTTGGCCCTCACGGCCAGTATGACCCATTTGCAAGGTTAAATGAGCGCTAGAGCAGGTAAACCCCTATTTTACCAATTTTGTGTGTTATAGTCCACAAATTTTTTGGTTATCCGTAATTTTGACTTCATTTTTGCATAAATTATACCTAGACGTCCGTTAAGACATTATTTATTGAGCCAGTTGTCCCTCATAGCCAAAATTGCCCATTTTTAAGGTCAAACGAGCACTAGAGCTGGTAAACCACCCATTTTACCGATTTTCGTGTGCTATAACTCACAATAGTATTTGGTGATCCAGAATTCTGACCTCATTTTTGCCAAAATTTTCCTGGACGTCTGTTAAGACTTTATCTATGGAGCCAGTTGTCCGTCAAGGCCAGAATGGCCCATTTTCAAGGTCTAACGAGCCCTAGAGAAGGAAAACCCCCATTTTACCAATTTTCGGGTGCTACAGTGCAATGATTTTTTGGTGATCCAGAATTCTGACCTAATTTTTGCTAAAATTATACCTGGACGTCCGTTAAACCCTTATATATGGACCCAGTTGGCTCTAACGGCCAAAATGGCCCATTTTCAAGTTCAAATGAGCCCTAGAGTGGGTAAAACCCCCATTTTACCGATTTTCGTGTGCTACAGTCTACCAATTTTTTGGTGATCCGAAATTCCGACCTCATTTTTGCAAAAATATTACCTGGACGTCGGTTAAGACCTTACCTATGGGGACAATTGTCCCTCAAGGCCAAAACAATCCATTTTCAACGTCAAACGAGCCCTAGAGAAGGTAAAACCCCCATTTTGCTGATTTTCGTGTGTTATAAGTGACCATCTTTTTTTGTGATAATGAATTTCGACCTCATTTTTGCCAGAAGTTTACCTTAACGTCCGTTAAGACCTTACCTATGGAGCCAGTTGGCCCTCACGGCCAGAATGGCTTATTTTCAAGGTCTAACGAGCCCTAAAGAAGAAAAACCCCCATTTTACCTATTTTCGTATGCTATAGTCTACAGATTTTTCAGTGATACAGAATTCCGACCTAATATTTGCTAAAATTATACCTGGACGTCCGTTAAGACCTTATCTATGGAGCAAATTGGCCATAACGGCCAAAATGGCCCATTTTCAAGGTCAAATGATCCCTAGAGCAGGTAAACCCCCTATTTGGCCGATTTTCGTGTGCTATATAGTTCACCATCTTTTTTGGTGATCCAGAATTCCGACTTTATTTTTGCCAAAATTTTACGTGGACGTCCATTAAGACTTTACCTATGGAGCCGGTTGGGCCTCACGGCCAAAATAGCCCATTTTCAAGGTCAAACGAGACCTAGACAAGGTAAACCCCCCATTTTACCGATTTTCGTGTGCTATATTCCACATTTTTTTTGGTTATCCGAAATTCGTACCTCATTTTTGCCAAAATTATATCTGGACGTCCGTTAAGACCTTATCTACGGAGCCAGTTGGCCCTCACGGCCAAAATGACTCATTTTGAAGGTCAAACGAAACCTAGATGAGGTAAACCCACTATTTTACCAATTTTGTGTGCTAGTCCATGAATTTTTTGGTGATCCAGAATTTCGACATCATTTTTGCCAAAATTTTATCTGGATGACCGTTAAGACCTCATCTATGTAGCCAGTTGAACCTCACGGCCAAAATGGCCCATTTTCAAGGACAAAGGACACCTAGAGCATGTAAACCACCCATTTAGCCTATTTTCGTGTGCTATAGGTCACGATAGTTTTTGGTGATCCAGAATTCTAACATAATTTTTGCCAAAATGTTACGTGGACGTCCGTTAAAACCTTACCTATGGAGAAAGTTGGCTCTCACGGCCAAAATTGCCCATTTTCAAGGTCAAACGAGCGCTAAAGCAATTAAACCACCCATTTTACTGATTTTCGTGTGCTATAACTCACCATAGTATTTGGTGATCCAGAATTCCGAACTTATTTTAGCCAAAATTTTACCTGGACGTCCGTTAAAACCTTACCTATGGAGCCGGTTGGCCCTCACAGCCAGAATGCCCAATTTCATGGTCAAACGAGCCATAGAGCAGGGAAACCCCCTATTTTGCCGATTTTCATGTGCGATAGTCTATTGATTTTTTGGTGATCCAGAATTCCGGCCTCATTTTTGCGAAAATTTTACCTGCACGTCCATTCAAACATTATCTATGGAGCCAATTGGCCTTCACAACCAAAATGACCCATTTTCAAGGTCAAACGAGACCTAGAGCAGGTAAACCCCCAATTTTACCGATTTTCGTGTGCTATTTTCCACACATTTTTTGGTTATCCGAAATTCCGACCTCATTTTTGCAAAAAGTATACCTGGACGTCCGTTAAGACCTTACCTATGGAGCCAGATGGCCATCACGGCCAGAATGGTCCATTTTCTAGGTTAAACGAGACCTAGAGTAGGTAAACCCCTCATTTTACTGATTTTCGTGTGCTATAGTCCACAGATTATTTGGTGATCCAGTATTCCATTTTAATTTTTGCTAAAATTATACCTGGATATCCGTTAAGACCTTATCTATGGAGCCAGTTGGCGCTCACGACCAAAATGACCCTTTTTCAAGGTCAAATGATCCCTAGAGCAGGTAAACCACCCATTTTGCCAATTTTCGTATGCAATAGGTCACCATAGTATTCGGTGATACAGATTTCTGACCTCATTTTTTCCAAAATTTTACCTCAACGTCCGTTAACACCTAATGTATGGAGCCAGTTGTCCCTCACGGCCAGAATGGCCCATTTGAAAGGTCAAACGAGCTCTAGAGCAGGAAAATCTCCAATTTTACAAATTTTCGTATGGTATAGTCCACAGATTTTTTTGTGATCCAAAATTCCTACTTCATTTTTGCCAAAATATTACGTGCACGTCCGTTAAGACCTTATCTATGGAGCCAGTTGGCCCTCACAGCCAGAATGGCCAATTTTAAAGTTCAAACAACCCAAAGACCAGGTAAACACCCCCCCCCCCCCCCATTTTGACGATTTTCGTGTGCTATAGGTCACCATCTTTTTTGGGTGATCCAAAATACCGACCTCATTTTGTGAAAATTTTACCTGGACGTCCGTTAAGATGTTATCTATGTGGTCTATTTTCCCTCACGTCCAAAACGGCCCATTTTGAAGCCCAAATGAGCCCTAGAGTAGGTAAACCTCCCATTTTACCGATTTTCTTGTGCTATAGTCCACAGATTTTTTGGTGATCCAGAATTCCGACTTTATTTTTGCAAAAATTATACCTGGATTTCCGTTAAGACCTTAACTATGGAGTTGGTTGGGCCTCACGGCCAGAATGGCCCATTTTCAAGGTCAAACGAGTCCTAGTGTAGGTAAACCCCACATTTAATCAATTTTCATGTGCGATAGTTCACAGATTTTTTGGTGATCAAAATTCGTACCTCATTTGCCAAGATTTTACATGGACGTCCCTTAAGACATTATCTATGGAGCCAGTTGGCCCTCACGGCCAAAATGGCCCATTTTCAAGGTCAAACGAGACCTAGAGGAGTTAAACCACCTATTTTACCGATTTTCGTGTGCTATATTGCACACATTTTTTGGTGATCCAAAATTCGGACCTCATTTTTGCCAAAATTATACCTGGACGTCCGTCAAGACCTTACCTAAGGAGCAAATTGGTCCTTACGGCCATAATGGCCCATTTTCAAAGTCAAACGAGACTTAGACGGGTAAACCACCCATTTTGCCAATTTTCGTGTGCCATAGTCAACAAATTTTTGGTCATCCAAAATTCCGAGCTCATTTTGCCAAAATTTTACCTGGACGTCCGTAAAGACCTTACCTATGGAGCCAGTTGACCCTAACTGCCAGAATGCCCCATTTTCAAGGTCAAACGAGCCCTAGAGTAGATAAACCCCCATTTTACCAATTTTTGTGTGCTATAGTCCACAAATTTTTTGGTAATCCAGAATTCCGACCTCATTTTTGCCCAAATTTTACCTGGACGTCCGTTAAGACCTTATCTGTGGAAATAGTTTGCCCTCACGAACATAATGGCCCATTTTCAACGTAACACGAGCCCTAGAGCAGGTAAAACCCCCATTTTACCGATTTTCGTGTGTTATAGTCCACATATTTTTTGGTGATCCAAAATTCCGACCTAATTTTGCCAAAATTTTACCTGGACGTCCGTTAAGACCTTATCTATGGAGCCAGTTGTCCCTCACGGCCAGAATGGCCCATTTTCAAGGTCCAACGACCCTTAGAGCAGGTAAACCCCCGATTTTACCAATTTTAGTTCGCTATAGTCCACATATTTTTTGGTGATCGAGAATTCCGATATCATTTTCACCAAAATTTTACCTGGACGTTTGTTAAGACCTTATCTATGGAGCTAGTTGGCCCTCACAGCCAAAATGGCCAATTTTCAAGGTCAAACGAGCCCTAGAGCAGAGAAACCCCAAATTTTACTCATTTTCGTGTGCTATAGTACACAGATTTTTTGGTAATCTAGAATTTTGACCTTTTTTTGCCAAAATATTACCTGGACGTCCGTTAAGACCTTACCTATGGGTACAACTGTCCCTCACGGCCAAAACGATCCATTTTCAACGTCAAACGATCCCTAGAGAAGGTAAAACCCCCATTTTAACGATTTTTTTGTGCTATAGTCCACAGATTTTTTGGTGATCTGGAATTCCGATTTCATTTTTGCAAAAATTATGCCTGGACGTCCGTTAGGACCTTATCTATGGAGCCAGTTAATCCTCACAACCAAAATGGCTCATTTTAAAGGTCAAACGAGCTCTGGAGCAGGTAAACCCCCATTTTGCCGATTTTCGGGTGCTATAGGTCACCATCTTTTTTGGTGATCCAAAATTCCGACCTCATTTTTACCAAAATTTAACCTGGACGTCTGTTAAGACCTTACCTATGGATCCAGTTGGCCCTCACGACCAGAATGGCCTATTTTCAAGGTCTAACGAGCCCTAGAGAAGGAAAAACCCCATTTTACCGATTTTCATGTGCTACAGTCCAAGGATTTTTTGGTGATCCAAAATTCTGACCTAATTTTTGCTAAAACTATACCTGGACGTCCGTTAAGCCCTTATATATGGACCCAGTTGGCTCTAACGGCCAAAATGGCCAATTTTCAAGGTCAAATGAGCTTTAGAGTAGGTAAACCCCCATTTGGCCTATTTTCGTATGCTATAGTTCACCTTCTTTTTTGGTGATCCAGAATTCCGACTTTATTTTTGCCAAAATTTTACATGGACGTCCGTTAAGACCTTACCTATGGAGCTGGTTGGGCCCCACGGCCAGAATGGCCCATTTTCATGGTCGAACGAGACCTTGAGCGGGTAAAAACCTATTTTACCGATTTTCGTGTGCTATAGTCTACAGATTTTTTGGTGATTCGAAATTTCGACCTCAATTTTGCAAAAATATTACCTGGACGTCGGTTAAGACCTTACCTATGGGGACAATTGTCCCTCAAGGCCAAAACAATCCATTTTCAACGTCAAACGAGCCTTAGAGAAGGTAAACCCCCCATTTTGCTGATTTTCGTGCGTTATAAGTGACCATCTTTTTTTGTGATAATGAATTTCGACCTCATTTTTGCCAGAAGTTTACCTTAACCTCCGTTAAGACCTTACCTTTGGAGCCAGTTGGCTCTCACGGCCAGAATGGCTTATTTTCAAGGTCTAACGAGCCCTAAAGAAGGAAAAACCCCATTTTACCTATTTTCGTATGCTATAGTCTACAGATTTTTTGGTGATCCAGAATTCCGACCTAATTTTTGCTAAAATTATACCTGGACGTCCGTTAAGACCTTATCTATGGAGCAAGTTGGCCATAACGGCCAAAATGGCCCATTTTCAAGGTCAAATGATCTCTAGAGCAGGTAAACCCCCCATTTGGCCGATGTTCGCGTGCTATAGTTCACCATCTTTTTTGGTGATCCAGAATTCCGATTTTATTTTTGCCAAAATTTTACGTGGACATCCGTTAAGACCTTACCTATGTAGCCGGTTGGGCCTCACGGCCAAAATAGCCCATTTTCAAGGTCAAACGAGACCTAGACAAGGTAAACCCCCCATTTTATCGATTTTCGTGTGCTATATTCCACATATTTTTTGGTGATCCGAAATTCGTACCTCATTTTTGCCAAAATTATATCTGGACGTCCGTTAAGACCTTATCTACGGAGCCAGTTGGCCCTCACGGCCAAAATGACCCATTTTCAAGGTCAAACGAGACCTAGATGAGGTAAACCCCCTATTTTACCAATTTCGTGTGCTATTGTCCACGAATTTTTTGGTGATCCAGAATTTCGGCATCATTTTTGCCAAAAATTTATCTGGATGTCCTTTAAGACCTCATCTATGTAGCCAGTTGGACCTCACGGCCAAAATGGCCCATTTTCAAGGACAAAGGACACCTAGAGCATATAAACCACCCATTTAGCCTATTTTCGTGTGCTATAGGTTACCATAGTTTTTGGTGATCCAGAATTCTGACATAATTTTTGCCAAAATGTTACGTGGACGTCCGTTAAAACTTTACCTATTGCGACAGTAGGCCCTCACGGCCAAAATGGTCCATTTTAAGGTCAAACGAGCCCTAGAGCAGGTAAAACCCCTATTTTGCTGATTTTCGGTTCCTATAGGTCACCATTTTTTTTGGTGATCTAGAATTCCGACATCATTTTTGCCAAAAATTTTCCTGGACGTCCGTTAAGACCTTAACAATAAAGCCAGTTGGCCCTCATGACCAAAATGGCCCATTTTCAAGGTCAAATGAGCCCTAGAGCAGGTAAACCCCCATTTTACTGATTTTCGTGTGATATAGTCCCCATATATTTTGGTGATCCGGAATTTTGACATCATTTTTACCAAAATTATACCTGGACGTCCGTTAAAACCTTATCTATGGAGCCAGTTGGCCCTCACGGCCAAATGGCCTATTTTCAAGGTCAAACGATCTCTAGAGCAGGTAAACTCCCCCCCCCCCCCATTTTATAGATTTTTGTGTGCTATAGTCCACAAAATTTTTGGTGATCCGAAATTTCGTTGTCATTTTTTACAAAATTATACCTGGACATCCGTTAAGACCTTACCTATGGATCCAGTTGTCCCTCAGGGCAAGAATGATCCATTTTCAAGGTCAAACAAGCCCTAGAGTAGGTAAACCCCCATTTTACCAATTTTTGTGTGCTATAGTCCACATATTTTTTGGTGACCCAGCATTCTGGCCTAATTTTTGCTAAAATTATACCTGGACGTCCGTTAAGACATTATCTATGGAACCAATTGGCCCTTACGGCCAAAATGCCCCATTTTTATGGTCAAATGAGCCCTAGAGTAGATAAATCTCCTATTTTGCCAATTTTCGTGTCCTAGAGGTCACCATCTTTTTTGGTGATCCAGAATTGCGACCTCATTTTTGCTAATATTTCACATGGACGTCCGTTAAGACCTTATCTGTGGATCCAGTTGGCCCTCACGGCCAGAATGGCCCATTTTCAAGATCAAACGGGACCTAGATGAGGTAAACCCCCCATTTTACAAATTTCGTGTGCTATAGTCCACGAATTTTTTGGTGATCCAAAATTCCGACATCATTTTTACCAAAATTATACCTGGACGTCCGTTAAGACCTTATCTATGGAGCCAGTTGGTCTTCACGGACAAAATGACCCATTTTCAAGGTCAAATGAGACCTAGAGCAGGTAAACCACCCATTTAGCCTATTTTCGTGTCCTATAGGTCACCATAGTTTTTGGTGATCCAGAATTCCGACATCATTTTTGCCAAAACGTTATGTGGACGACCGTTAAAGCCTTACCTATGGAGATAGTCGGACCTCACGGCCAAAATGGCCCATTTTCAAGGTCAAACGAGCCATAGAGCAGGAAAACCTCCAATTTTACAAATTTTCGTATGGTATAGTCCACGAATTTTTTTGTGATCCAAAATTCCGACTTCATTTTTGCCAAAATCTTACGTGGACGTCTGTTAAGACCTTATCTATTGTGCCAGTTGGCCCTTACAGCCAAAATGGCCAATTTTAAAGTTCAAACAACCCAAAGAGCAGGTAAACCCCCCCATTTTGACGATTTTCGTGTGCTATAGGTCACCATCTTTTTTGGGGATAAAGAATTCCGACCTTATTTTTGCCAAAATTTTAGCTGGACGTCCGTTAAGGCCTTACGTATGGATCCAGTTGGCCCTCACGGCCTGAATGACCCATTTTCTTGTTCAAACGAGCCCTAGAGCAGGTAAACCTTCCATTTTACCAATTTTTGTGTGCTATAGTCCACAAATTTTTTGGTTATCCGTAATTCCGACCTTATTTTTCCAAAATTATACCTGGACGTCCGTTAAGATCTTATCTATTGAGCCAGTTGACACTCACAGCTAAAATTACCCATTTTCAAGATCAAACGATCTCTAGAGCAGGTAAACCACCCATTTTGCTGATTTTCATTTGCTATAGCTCACCATAGTTTTCGGTGATATAGAATTCTGACCACATTTTTGCCAAAATTTTACCTAGACGTCCGTTAAGACCTTTTCTATGGAGCCAGTTGTCCCTCACGGCCAGAATGGCCCATTTTCAAGGTCCAACGAGCCTTAGAGCACGTAAACCCCCGATTTTACCAATTTTCGTTTGCCATAGTCCACCATCTTTTTTGGTGATCCAGAATTCCGAACTTATTTTAGCCAAAATTTTACCTGGACGTCCGTTAAAACCTTACCTATGGAGCCGGTTGGCCCTCACAGCCAGAATGCCCAATTTCATGGTCAAACGAGCCATAGAGCAGGGAAACCCCCCATTTTGCCGATTTTCATGTGCGATAGTCTATTGATTTTTTGGTGATCCAGAATTTCGGCCTCATTTTTGCGAAAATTTTACCTGCACGTCCAATCAAACATTATCTATGGAGCCAATTGGCCCTCACGGCCAAAATGACCCATTTTCAAGGTCAAACGAGACCTAGAGCAGGTAAACCCCCAATTTTACCGATTTTCGTGTGCTATTTTCCACACATTTTTTGGTTATCCGAAATTCCGACCTCATTTTTGCAAAAAGTATACCTGGACGTCTGTTAAGACCTTACCTATGGAGCCAGATGGCCATCACGGCCAGAATGGCTCATTTTCAAGGTCAAACGAGCTCTGGAGCAGGTAAACCCCCAATTTTGCCGATTTTCGGGTGCTATAGGTCACCATCTTTTTTGGTGATCCAAAATTCCGACCTCATTTTTGCCAAAATTTAACCTGCACGTCTGTTAAGACCTTACCTATGGATCCAGTTGGCCCTCACGACCAGAATGGCCTATTTTCAAGGTCAAACGACACCTAGAGATGGTAAACCCCCCATTTTACAGATTTTCATGTGATATAGTCCACGGAATTTTTGTTGATCCAGAATTTCGACCTAATTTTTGCAAAAATTATACCTGGACGTCCGTTAAGACTTTATCTATGGAGCAAGTTGGGCATCACGGCCAAAATGGCCCATTTTCAATGTCAAACAATCCCTAGAGCAGGTAAACCCCCCATTTTACCGATTTTCGTATGCTATAGGTTACCATCATTTTTGGTGATAAAGAATTCCGACCTCATTTTTGCCAAAATTTTATCGGAACATCCGTTAAAACCTTACCTATGGATCCAGTTGGCCCTCACGGCCAGTATGACCCATTTGCAAGTTTAAATGAGCGCTAGAGCAGGTAAACCCCCTATTTTACCAATTTTGTGTGTTATAGTCCACAAATTTTTTGGTTATCCGTAATTTTGACCTCATTTTTGCATAAATAATAACTACACGTCCGTTAAGACATTATCTATTCAGCCAGTTGACCCTCATAGCCAAAATTGCCCATTTTCAAGGTCAAACGAGCACTAGAGCAGGTAAACGACCCATTTTGCCGATTTTCGTGTGCCATAACTCACCATAGTATTTGGGGATCCAGAATTCTGACCTCATTTTTGCCAAAGATTTCCTGGACGTCCGTTAAGACTTTATCGATGGCGCCAGTTGTCCCTAACGGCCAGAATGGCCCATTTTCTAGGTCTAACGAGCCCTATGGAAGGAAAACCCCCATTTTACCGATTTTCGTGTGCTACAGTCCAAGGATATTTTGGTGATCCAGAATTCTGACCTAATTTTTGCTAAAATTATACCTGGACGTCCGTTAAGCCCTTATCTATGGAGCCGGTTGGCCCTCACGGCCAGAATGGCTTATTTTCAAGGTCTAAAGAGCCCTAAAGAAGTAAAACCCCCATTTTACCTATTTTCGTATGCTATAGTCTACAGATTTTTCGGTGATCCAGAATTCCGACCTAATTTTTGATAAAATTATACCTGGACGTCCGTTAAGACCTTATCTATGGAGTCAGTTGGCCATAACGGCCAAAATGGCCCATTTTCAAGGTCAAATGATACCTAGAGCAGGTAAACCCCCCATTTGACCGATTTTCGTGTGCTATATTCCACATATTTTTTGGTGATCCGAAATTCGTACCTCATTTTTGCCAAAATTTTATCTGGATGTCCGTTAAGACCTCATCTATGTAGCCAGTTGGACCACACGGCCAAAATGGCCCATTTTCAAGAACAAAGGACACCTAGATCATGTAAACCACCCATTTAGCCTATTTTCGTGTGCTATAGGTCACCATAGTTTTTGGTGATCCAGAATTCTGACATAATTTTTGCCAAAATGTTACGTGGACGTCCGTTAAAACCTTACCTATGGAGACAGTTGGCCCTCACGGCCAAAGTGGCCCATTTTAAGGTCAAACGAGCCCTAGAGTAAGTAAAACCCCCATTTTGCTATTTTTCGTTTCCTATAGGTCACCATCTTTTTTGGTGATCTAGAATTCCGACATCATTTTTGCCAAAATTTTACCTAGACGTCTGTTAAGACCTTAACAATAAAGCCAGTTGGCCCTCACGACCAAAATGGCCTATTTTCAAGGTCAAACGAGACCTAGACGAGGTAAACACCCCATTTTACCGATTTTCGTGTGCTATATTCCACATATATTTTGGTGATCCGAAATTCGTACCTCATTTTTGCCAAAATTATATCTGGACGTCCGTTAAGACCTTATCTATGGAGCCAGTTGGCCCTCACGGCCAAAATGACCCATTTTCAAGGTCAAACGAGACCTAGATGAGGAAAGCCCCCTATTTTACCAATTTCGTGTGCTATTGTCCACGAATTTTTTGGTGATCCAGAATTTCGACATTATTTTTGCCAAAATTTTATCTGGATTTCCGTTAAGACCTCATCTATATAGCCAGTTGGACCACACGGCCAAAATGGCCCATTTTCAAAAACAAAGGACACCTAGACCATGTAAACCACTCATTTAGCCTATTTTCGTGTGCTATAGGTCACCATAGTTTTTGGTGATCCAGAATTCTGACATAATTTTTGCCAAAATGTTACGTGGACGTCCGTTAAAATCTTACCTATGGAGACAGTTGGCCCTCACGGCCAAAATGGCCCATTTTAAGGTCAAACGAGCCCTAGAGTAGGTAAAACCCCCATTTTGCTGTTTTTCGTTTCCTATAGGTCACTATCTTTTTTGGTGATTTAGAATTCCGACATCATTTTTGCCAAAATTTTACCTGGACGTCTGTTAAGACTTTAACAATAAAGCCAGTTGGCCCTCACGACCAAAATGGCCTATTTTCAAGGTCAAACGAGCCCTAGAGCAGGTTAACCCCCCATTTTATTGATTTTCGTGTGTTATAGTTCACATATTTTTTGGTGATCCAGAATTTTGACATCATTTTTGCCAAAATTATACCTGGACGTCCGTTAAAACCTTATCTATGGAGCCAGTTGGCCCTCACGGCCAAATGACCCATTTTCAAGGTCAAACGATCTCTAGAGCAGGTAAACCCCCCATTTTATAGATTTTTGTGTGCTATAGTCCACAGAATTTTTGGTGATCCGAAATTTCGTTGTCATTTTTGACAAAATTATACCTGGACGTCCGTTAAGACCTTACCTATGGATCCAGTTGGCCCTGACGGCAAGAATGATCCATTTTCAAGGTCAAACGAGCCCTAGAATAGGTAAATCCCCATTTTACCGATTTTTGTGTGCTATAGTCCACATATTTTTTGGTGATCCAGCATTCTGGCCTAATTTTTGCTAAAATTATACCTGGACATCCGTTAAGACCTTTTATATGGAGCCAGTTGGCCCTCATGGCCAAAATGACCCATTTTCAGGATCAAACGGGACCTAGATGAGATAAACCCCCCATTTTACAAATTTCGTGTGCTATAGTCCACAATTTTTTTGGTGATCCAAAATTCCGACATCATTTTTGCCTAAATTATACCTGGACGTCCGTTAAGACCTTATCTATGGAGCCAGTTGGTCTTCACGGACAAAATATCCCATTTTCAAGGTCAAATGAGACCTAGAGCAAGTAAACCACCCATTTAACCTATTTTCGTGTGCTATAGGTCACCATAGTTTTTGGTGATCCAGAATTCCGACATCATTTTTGCCAAAACGTTATGTGGACGATCGTTAAAGCCTTACCTGTGGAGATAGTCGGACCTCACGGCCAAAATGGCCCATTTTCAAGGTCAAACGAGCCCTAGAGCAGGAAAACCTCCAATTTTACAAATTTTCGTATGGTATAGTCCACGGATTTTTGTGTGATCCAAAATTCTGACTTCATTTTTGCCAAAATCTTACGTGCACGTCCGTTAAGACCTTATCTATGGAGCCAGTTGGCCCTCACAGCCAAAATGGCCAATTTTAAAGTTCAAACAACCCAAAGAGCAAGTAAACCCCCCCATTTTGACGATTTTCGTGTGTCATAGGTCACCATCTTTTTTGGGGATAAAGAATTCCGACCATATTTTAGCCAAAATTTTAGCTGGACGTCCGTTAAGGCCTTACGTATGGATCCAGTTGGCCCTCACAGCCTGAATGACCCATTTTCTTGTTCAAACGAGCCCTAGAGCAGGTAAACCTTCCATTTTACCAATTTTTGTGTGCTATAATCCACAAATTTTTTGGTTATCCGTAATTCCGACCTTATTTTTGCCAAAATTATACCTGGACGTTCGTTAAGACCTTATCTATTGGGTCAGTTGACACTCAGAGCTAAAATTACCCATTTTCAAGATCAAACGAGCCCTAGAGCAAGTAAACCACCCATTTTGCTGATTTTCGTTTGCTATAGCTCACCATAGTATTCGGTGATACAGAATTCTGACCACATTTTTGCCAAAATTTTACCTAGACGTCCGTTAAGACCTTTTATATGGAGCCAGTTGGCCCTCATGGCCAGAATGGCCCATTTTCAAGGTCAAACGACCTCTGGAGCAGGTAAAACCCCCATTTTGCCGATTTTCGTGTGCTATAGGTCACCATCTTTTTTGGTGATCCAAAATTCCGACCTTATTTTTGCCAAAATTTAACCTGGACGTCTGTTAAGACCTTACCTATGGATCCAGTTGGCTCTCACGACCAGAATGGCCTATTTTCAAGGTCAAATGACACCTAGAGATGGTAAAACCCCCATTTTACCGATTTTCATGTGCTATAGTCCACAGATTTATTAGTCATCCAGAATTCCGACCTAATTTTTGCTAAAACTATACCTGGACGTCCGTTAAGACCTTATCTATGGAGCCAGTTGGGCATCACAGCCAAAATGGCCCATTTTCAATGTCAAACGATCCCTAGAGCAGGTAAACCCCCTATTTTGCCGATTTTCGTATGCTATAGGTCACCATCTTTTTTGGTGATAAAGAATTCCGACTTCTTTTATGCCAAAATTTTACCGGGACATCTGTTAAGACCTTACCTATGGATCCAGTTGGCCCTCACGGCCAGAATGACCCATTTGCAAGTTTAAATGAGCGCTGGAGCAGGTAAACCCCTTATTTTACCAATTTTGTGTGTTATAGTCCACAAATTTTTTGGTTATCCGTAATTTCGGCCTCATTTTTGCATAAATTATACATGGACGTCCGTTAAGACCTTATGTATTGAGCCAGTTAACCCTCACAGCCAAAATTGCCCATTTTTTCAAGGTCAAACGAGCCCTAGAGCAAGTAAACCACCTATTTTACCGATTTTCGTGTGCTATAACTCACCATAGTATTCGGTGATCCAGAATTCTGACCTCATTTTTGCCAAAATTTTACCTGGACGTCTGTTAAGACTTTATCTATGGAGACAGTTGTCCCTCACGGCCAGAATGGCCCATTTTCAAGGTCTAACGAGCCCTAGAGAAGTAATACCCCCATTTTACCGATTTTCGTGTGCTACAGTCTAAGGATTTTTTGGTGATTCAAAATTCTGACCTCATTTTTGCTAAAATTATACCTGGACATTCACTAAGACCTTATCTATGGAGCCAGTTGGCTCTCACGGCCAAAATGGCCCATTTTCAAGGTCAAATGAGCCCTAGAGTAGGTAAACCCCCATTTGGCCTATTTTCGTATGCTATAGTTCACTATCGTTTTTGGTGATCCAGAATTCCGAACTTATTTTAGCCAAAATTTTACCTGGACGTCCGTTAAGACCTTACCTATGGAGCCGGTTGGCCCTCACAACCAGAATGCCCAATTTCATGGTCAAACGAGCCATAGAGCAGGGAAACCCCCCATTTTGCCGATTTTCATGTGCGATAATCCATAGATTTTTTGGTGATCCAGAATTCCGGCCTCATTTTTGCCAAAATTTTACCTGCACGTCCATTCAAACATTATCTATGGAGCCAATTGGCCCTCACGGCCAAAATGGCCCATTTTCAAGGTCAAACGAGACCTAGAGCAGGTAAACCCCCAATTTTACCAATTTTCGTGTGCTATTTTCCACACATTTTTTGGTTATCCAAAATTCCGACCTCATTTTTGCAAAAAGTATACCTGGACGTCCGTTAAGACCTTACCTATGGAGCCAGATGGCCATCACGGCCAAAATGGTCCATTTTCTAGGTCAAACGAGACCTAGAGTAGGTAAACCCCTCATTTTACTGATTTTCGTGTGCTATAGTCCACGGATTTTTTGGTGATCCAGTATTCCATTTTAATTTTTGCTAAAATTATACCTGGATATCCGTTAAGACCTTATCTATGGAGCCAGTTGGCCCTCACGACCAAAATTACCCTTTTTCAAGGTCAAATGATCCCTAGAGCAGGTAAACCACCCATTTTGCCAATTTTCGTATGCAATAGGTCACCATAGTTTTCGGTGATATAGAATTCTGACCTCATTTTTTCCAAAATTTTACCTCAACGTCCGTTAACACCTAATGTATGGAGCCAGTTGTCCCTCACGGCCAGAATGGCCCATTTTCAAGGTCAAACGAGCCCTAGAGCAAGTTCACCCCCCATTTTACCTATTTTCATTTGCTATAGTCCACAGATTTTTTGGAGATCCAGAATTCCGACATCATTTTTTCCAAAATTTACCTGGACGTTTGTTAAGACCTTATCTATGGAGCCAGTTGGTCCTCACGGCCAAAATTGCCCATTTTCAAGGTGAAACGAGCCCTAGAGCAGGTTAACCTCCCATTTTACCAATTTTTGTTTGCTATAGTCCATACTTTTTGGGTGATCCAAAATACCGACCTCATTTTGTGAAAATTTTACTTTGACGTCCGTTAAGATGTTATCTATGTGGTCTATTTTCCCTCACGTCCAAAACGGCCCATTTTGAAGCCCAAATGAGCCCTAGAGTAGGTAAGCCTCCCATTTTACCGATTTTCTTGTGCTATAGTCCACAGATTTTTTGGTGATCCAGAATTCCGACTTTATTTTTGCAAAAATTATACCTGGACGTCCGTTAAGACCTTACCTATGGAGTTGCTTGGGCCTCACGGCCAGAATGACCCATTTTCAAGGTCAAACGAGTCCTAGTGTAGGTAAACCCCACATTTAACCGATTTTCATGTGCGATAGTTCACAGATTTTTTGGTGATCAGAATTCGTACCTCATTTTTGCCAAGATTTTACATGGACGTCCCTTAAGACATTATATATGGAGCCAGTTGGCCCTCACGACCAAAATTACCCTTTTTCAAGGTCAAATGATCCCTAGAGCAGGTAAACCACCCATTTTGCCAATTTTCGTATGCAATAGGTCACCATAGTTTTCGGTGATACAGAATTCTGACCTCATTTTTTCCAAAATTTTACCTCAACGTCCGTTAACACCTAATGCATGGAGCCAGTTGTCCCTCACGGCCAGAATGGCCTATTTTCAAGGTCAAACGAGCCCTAGAGCAAGTTCACCCCCCATTTTACCTATTTTCATTTGCTATAGTCCACAGATTTTTTGGAGATCCAGAATTCCGACATCATTTTTGCCAAAATTTACCTGGACGTTTGTTAAGACCTTATCTATGGAGCCAGTTGGTCCTCACGGCCAACATTGCCCATTTTCAATGTGAAACGAACCCTAGAGCAGGTTAAGCCCCCATTTTACCAATTGTTGTATGCTATAATCCATACTTTTTGGGTGATCCAAAAAACCGACCTCATTTTGTGAAAATTTTACTTTGACGTCCGTTAAGATGTTATCTATGTGGTCTATTTTCCCTCACGTCCAAAACGGCCCATTTTGAAGCCCAAATGAGCCCTAGGGTAGGTAACCCTCCCATTTTACCATTTTCTTGTGCTATAGTCCACAGATTTTTTGGTGATCCAGAATTCCGACTTTATTTTTGCAAAAATTATACCTGGACGTCCGTTAAGACCTTACCTATGGAGTTGCTTTGGCCTCACGGCCAGAATGGCCCATTTTCAAGGTCAAACGAGTCCTAGTGTAGGTAAACCCCACATTTAACCGATTTTCATGTGCGATAGTTCACAGATTTTTTGGTGATCAGAATTCGTACCTCATTTTTGCCAAGATTTTACATAGACGTCCCTTAAGACATTATCTATGGAGCCAGTTGGCCCTCACGGCCAAAATGGCCCATTTTCAAGGTCAAACGAGACCTAGAGGAGGTAAACCACCCATTTTACCAATTTTCGTGTGCTATATTCCACACATTTTTTGGTGATCCGAAATTCGGACCTCATTTTTGCCAAAATTATACCTGGACGTCCGTTAAGACCTTACCTAAGGACCCAATTGGTCCTTACGGCCATAATGCCCCATTTTCAAAGTCAAACGAGACTTAGACAGGTAAACCACCCATTTTGCCAATTTTCGTGTGCTATAGTCAACAGATTTTTTGGTGATCCAAAATTCCGAGCTCATTTTGCCAAAATTTTACCCGGACGTCCGTAAAGACCTTACCTATGGAGCCAGTTGACCCTAACAGCCAGAATGCCCCATTTTCAAGGCCAAACGAGCCCTAGAGTAGATAAGCCCCATTTTACCAATTTTTGTGTGCAATAGTCCACAGATTTTTTGGTGATCCAGAATTCCGACCTCATTTTTGCCCAAATTTTACCTGGACGTCCGTTAAGACCTTATCTGTGGAAATAGTTTGCCCTCACGAACATAATGGCCCATTTTCAACGTCACACGAGCCCTAGAGCAGGTCAAACCCCAATTTTACCGATTTTTGTGTGCTATAGTCTACAGATTTTTTGGTGATCCAAAATTCCGACCTAATTTTGCCAAAATTTTACCTGGACGTCCGTTAAGACCTTATCTATGGAGCCAGTTGTCCCTCACAGCCAGAATGGCCCATTTTCAAGGTCCAACGAGCCTTAGAGCAGGTAAAACCCCGATTTTACCAATTTTAGCTTGCTATAGTCCACATATTTTTTGGTGATCGAGAATTCCGATATCATTGTCGCCAAAATTTTACCTGGATGTTTGTTAAGACCTTATCTATGGAGCTAGTTGGCCCTCACGGCCAAAATGGCCAATTTTCAAGGTCAAACGAGCCCTAGAGCAGAGAAACCCCTAATTTTACTCATTTTCGTGTGCTATAGTACACAGATTTTTTGGTGTTCTAGAATTCCGACCTTTTTTTGCCAAAATATTACCTGGATGTCCGTTAAGACCTTACCTATGGGTACAACTGTCCCTCACGGCCAAAACGATCCATTTTCAACGTCAAACGATCCCTAGAGAAGGTAAACCCTCCATTTTAACGATTTTTGTGTGCTAAAGTCCACATATTTTTTGGTGATCTAGAATTTCGATTTTATTTTTGCAAAAATTATGTCTGGACGTCCGTTAGGACCTTATCTATGGAGCCAGTTGATCCTCACGACCAAACTGGCTCATTTTAAAGGTCAAACGTGCTCTGGAGCAGGTAAACCCCCCATTTTGCCGATTTTCGTGTGCTATAGGTCACCATCTTTTTTGGTGATCCTAAATTCCGACCTCATTTTCCCCAAAATTTAACCTGGACGTATATTAAGACCTTACCTATGGATCCAGTTGGCCCTCACGACCAGAATGGCCTATTTTCAAGGTCTAACGAGCCCTAGAGAAGGAAAACCCCCATTTTACCGATTTTCGTGTGCTATAATCCAAGGATTTTTTGGTGATCCAGAATTCTGACCTAATTTTTGCTAAAACTATGCATGGACGTCCGTTAAGCCCTTATATATGGACCCAGTTGGCTCTAACGGCCAAAATGGCCTATTTTCAAGGTCAAATGAGCTCTAGAGTAGGTAAACCCCCATTTGGCCTATTTTCGTATGCTATAGTTCACCTTATTTTATGGTGATCCAGAATTCCGACTTTATTTTTGCCAAAATTTTACGTGGACTTCCGTTAAGACCTTACCTATGGAGTCGGTTGGGCCCCACGGCCAGAATTGCCCATTTTCATGGTCGAATGAGAACTAGAGCGGGTAAAACCCCCATTTTACCAATTTTCGTGTGCTATAGTCTACAAATTTTTTGGTGATCCGAAATTCCGACCTCATTTTTGCAAAAATATTACCTGGACGTCGGTTAAGACCTTACCTATGGGGACAATTGTCCCTCAAGGCCAAAACAATCCATTTTCAACGTCAAACGAGCCCTAGAGCAGGAAAACCTCCAATTTTACAAATTTTCGTATGGTATAGTCCACGGATTTTTTTGTGATCCAAAATTCCGACTTCATTTTTGCCAAAATCTTACGTGGACCTTATCTATGGATCCAGTTGTCCCTCACAGCCAAAATGGCCAATTTTAAAGTTCAAACAACCCAAAGAGCAGGTAAACCCCCCCATTTTGACGATTTTCGTGTGTTATAGGTCACCATCTTTTTTGGGGATAAAGAATTTCGACCTTATTTTTGCCAAAATATTAGCTGGACGTCCGTTAAGGCCTTACATATGGATCCAGTTGGCCCTCACAGCCTGAATGACCCATTTTCTTGTTCAAACGAGCCCTAGAGCAGGTAAACCTTCCATTTTACCAATTTTTGTGTGCTATAGTCCACATATTTTTTGGTTATCCGTAATTCCGACCTCATTTTTGCCAAAATTATACCTGGACGTCCGTTAAGACCTTATATATGGAGCCAGTTAACACTCACAGCTAAAATTACCAATTTTCGTATGCAATAGGTCACCATAGTATTCGGTGATACAGAATTCTGACCTCATTTTTTCCAAATTTTTACCTCAACGTCTGTTAACACGTAATGTATGGAGCCAGTTGTCCCTCACGGCCAGAATGGCCCATTTTCAAGGTCAAACGAGCCCTAGAGCAGGTTCACCCCCCATTTTACCTATTTTCATTTGCTATAGTCCACAGATTTTTTGGAGATCCAGAATTCCGACATCATTTTTGCCAACATTTACCTGGACGTTTTTTAAGACCTTATCTATGGAGTCAGTTGGTCCTCACGGCCAAAATTGCCCATTTTCAAGGTGAAACGAGCCCTAGAGCAGGTTAACCCCCCATTTTACCAATTTTCGTTTGCTATAGTCCATAGTTCTTGGGTTATCCAAAATACCGACCTCATTTTGTAAAAATTTTACCTGGTCGTCCGTTAGGATGTTGTCTATGTGGTTTGTTTTCCCTCACGTCCAAAACGGCCCATTTTGAAGCCCAAATGAGCCCTAGAGTAAGTAAACCTCCCATTTTACCGATTTTCTTGTGCTATAGTCCACATATTTTTTGGTGATCCAGAATTCCGACTTTATTTTTGAAAAAAATTATACCTGGACGTCCGTTATGACCTTACCTATGAAGTTGGATGGGCCTCACGGCCAGAATGTCCCATTTTCAAGGTCAAACGAGTCCTAGTGTAGGTAAACCCCACATTTAACCGATTTTCATGTGCGATAGTTCACAGATTTTTTGGTGATCAGAATTCGTACCTCATTTTTGCCAAGATTTTACATGGACGTCCCTTAAGACATTATCTATGGAGCCAGTTGGCCCTCACGGCCAAAATGGCCCATTTTCAAGGTCAAACGAGACCTAAAGGAGGTAAACCACCCATTTTACCGATTTTCGTGTGCTATATTCCACACATTTTTTGGTGATCCGAAATTCGGACCTCATTTTTGCCAAAATTATAACTGGACGTCCGTTAAGACCTTACCTAAGGTAAACCACACATTTTGCCAATTTTCGTGTGCTATAGTCAACAGATTTTTTGGTGAACCAAAATTCTGAGCTCATTTTGCCAAAATTTTACCTGGACGTCCGTAAAGACCTTACCTATGGAGCCAGTTGACCCTAACTGCCAGAATGCCCCATTTTCAAGGTCAAACGAGCCCTAGAGTATATAAACCCCCATTTTACCAATTTTTATGTGCTATAGTCCATTGATTTTTTGGTGATCCAGAATTCTGACCTCATTTTTGCCCAAATTTTACCTGGACGTCCGTTAAGACCTTATCTGTGGAAATAGTTTGCCCTCACGAACATAATGGCCCATTTTCAAGTTCACACGAGCCCTAGGGCAGGTAAAACCCCCATTTTACCGATTTTCGTGTGCTATAGTCCACAGATTTTTTGGTGATCCAAAATTCTGACCTAATTTTAGCAAAATTTTACGTGGACGTCCGTTAAGACCTTATCTATGGAGCCAGTTGTCCCTCACGGCCAGAATGGCCCATTTTCAAGGTCCAACGAGCCTTAGAGCAGGTAAACCCCCAATTTTACCAATTTTCGTTTGCTATAGTCCACAGATTTTTTGGTGATCGAGAATTCCGATATCATTTTCGCCAAAATTTTACCTGGACGTTTGTTATGAGCTTATCTATGGAGCTAGTTTGCCCTCACGGCCAAAATGGCCAATTTTCAAGGTCAAACGAGCCCTAGAGCAGAGAAACCCCTAATTTCACTCATTTTCGTGTGCTATAGTACACAAATTTTTTGGTGATCTAGAATTCCAACCTTTTTTTGCCAAAATATTACCTGGACGTCCGTTAAGACCTTACCTATGGGTAAAACTGTCCCTCTCGGCCAAAACGATCCATTTTCAACATCAAACGATCCCTAGAGAAGGTAAACCCCCCATTTTGACGATTTTTGTGTGCTATAGTCCATAGATTTTTTGGTGATCTGGAATTCCGATTTCATTTTTGCAAAAATTATGCCTCGACGTCCGTTAGGACCTTATCTATGGAGCCAGTTGATCCTCACGACCAAAATGGCTCATTTTAAAGGTCAAACGAGCTCTGGAGCAGGTAAACCCCCCATTTTGCCGATTTTCGTGAGCTATAGGTCACCATCTTTTTTAGTGATACAAAATTCCGACCTCATTTTTTCCAAAATTTAACCTGGACGTCTGTTAAGACCTTACCTATGGATCCAGTTGGCCCTCCCGACCAGAATGGCCTATTTTCAAGGTCAAACGACTCCTAGAGATGGTAAAACCCCCATTTTATATATTTTGTGTGCTATAGTCCACAGAATATTTGGTGATCCGAAATTTCGTTGTCATTTTTGACAAAATTATACCTAGACGTCCGTTAAGACCTTACCTATGGATCCAGTTGGCCCTTACGGCAAGAATGATCCATTTTCAAGGTCAAACGAGCCCTAGAATAGGTAAACCCCCATTTTATCGATTTTTGTGTGCTATAGTCAACATATTTTTTTGTGATCAGTATTCTGGCTTTATTTTTGCTAAAATTATTCCTGGACGTCCGTTAAGACCTTATCTATGAAGCCAATTGGCCCTTACGGCCAAAATGCCCCATTTTTATGGTCAAATGAGCCCTAGAGTAGGTAAATCCCCATTTGGCAGATTTTCGTGTGCTATAGTTCACCATCTTTTTTGGTGACCCAAAATTTCGTCCTCATTTTATCCAAAATTTTACCTGGACGCCCGTTAATACCTTATCTATGGGACAAGTTTGCCCTCACATCTAAAATGGCCCATTTTCAAGGCCAAATGAGCCCTAGAGTAGGTAAACCCCACATTATATCAATTTTTGTGTGCTATAATCCACAGATTTTTTGGTGATCCTGAATTCCGACCTCATTTTTGCCAAAATTATACCTGGACGTCCGTTAAGACCTTATATATGGAACCAGTTGGCCCTGACCACCAAAATGGCCACTTTTAAAGGTCAAACGAGTCCTAGAGCAGATAAAACCCCCATTTTGCCGATTTTCGTGTCCTAGAGGTCACCATCTTTTTTGGTGATCCAAAAATGCGACCTCATTTTTGCCAATATTTAACCTGGACGTCCGTTAAGACCTTATCTATGGAGCCAGTTGGCCCTCACGGCCAGAATGGCCCATTTTCAGGATCAAACGGGACCTAGATGAGGTAAACCCTCTATTTTACCAATTTTGTGTGTTATAGTCCACAAATTTTTTGGTTATCCATAATTTCGACCTCATTTTTGCATAAAATATACATGGACGTCCGTTAAGACCTTATCTATTAAGCCAGTTGACCCTCACAGCCAAAATATCCCATTTTCAAGGTCAAATGAGCCCTAGAGCAGGTAAACCACCCATTTTACCGATTTTCGTGTGCTATACTCCACATATTTTTTGATGATCCGAAATTCCGACCTCATTTTTGCCCAAATTTTACCTGGACGTCCGTTAAGACCTTATCTGTGGAAATAGTTTGCCCTCACGAACATAATGGCCCATTTTCAACGTCACACGAGCCCTAGAGCAGGTCAAACCCCAATTTTACCGATTTTCGTGTGCTATAGTCCAAAGATTTTTTGGTGATCCAAATTTCCGACCTAATGTTGCCAAAATTTTACCTGGACGTCCGTTAAGACCTTATCTATGGAGCCAGTTGTCCCTCACAGCCAGAATGGCCCATTTTCAAGGTCCAACGAGCCTTAGAGCAGGTTAAACCCCGATTTTACCAATTTTAGCTTGCTATAGTCCACATATTTTTTGGTGATCGAGAATTCCGATATCATTTTCGCCAAAATTTTACCTGGATGTTTGTTAAGACCTTATCTATGGAGCTAGTTGGCCCTCACGGCCAAAATGGCCAATTTTCAAGGTCAAACGAGCCCTAGAGCAGAAGAACCCCTTATTTTACTCATTTTCGTATGTTATAGTACACGGATTTTTTGTGATCTAGAATTCTGACCTTTTTTTGCCAAAATATTACCTGGACGTCCGTTAAGACATTACCTATGGGTACAACTGTCCCTCACGGGCCAAAACGATCAATTTTCAACGTCAAACGATCCCCTAGAGAAGGTAAATCCCCCATTTTAACGATTTTTGTGTGCTATAGTCCACAGATTTTTTGGTGATCTGAAATTCCGATTTCATTTTTGCAAAAAATATGCCTGGACGTCCGTTAGGACGTTATCCACGGAGCCAGTTGATCCTCACGACCAAAATGGCTCATTTTAAAGGTCAAACGAGCTCTGGAGCAGGTAAACCCCCCATTTTGCTGATTTTCGTGTGCTATAGGTCACCATCTTTTTTTGGTGATCCAAAATTCCGACCTTATTTTTTCCATAATCTAACCTGGACGTCTGTTAAGACCTTACCTATGGATCCAGTTGGCCCTCACGAACAGAATGGCCTATTTCAAGGTCAAACGACACCTAGAGATGGTAAACCCCCCATTTTACCGATTTTCATGTGCTGTAGTCCATGGATTTTTTGTTGATCCAGAATTTCGACCTAATTTTTGCAAAAATTATACCTGGACGTCCGTTAAGACCTTATCTATGGAGCAAGTTGGGCATCACGGCGAAAATGTCCCATTTTCAATGGCAAACGATCCCTAGAGCAAGTAAAACCCCCACTTTACCGATTTTCGTGGGCTATAGTTCACAGATTTTTTGGTGATCCAAAATTCCGACCTAATTTTGCCAAAATTTTACCTAGACGTCCGTTAAGACCTTATCTTTAGAGCCAGTTGTCCCTCACGGCCAGAATGGCTCATTTTCAATGTCAAACGAGCCTTAGAGCAGGTAAACCCCCGAATTTACCAATTTTCGTTTGCTATAATCCACAGATTTTTTGGTGATCGAGGATTCCGACATCATTTTCGCCAAAATTTTACCTGGTCGTTTGTTAAGACCTTATCTATGGAAATAGTTGGCCCTCACGGCCAAAATGGCCAATTTTCAAGGTCAAACGAGCCCTAGAGCAGAAGAACCCCTTATTTTACTCATTTTCGTATGTTATAGTACACGGATTTTTTGGTGATCTAGAATTCTGACCTTTTTTTGCCAAAATATTACCTGGACGTCCGTTAAGACCTTACCTATGGGTACAACTGTCCCTCACGGCCAAAACGATCAATTTTCAACGTCAAACGATCCCTAGAGAAGGTAAATCCCCCATTTTAACGATTTTTGTGTGCTATAGTCCACAGATTTTTTGGTGATATGAAATTCCGATTTCATTTTTGCAAAAATTATGCCTGGACGTCCGTTAGGACGTTATCCACGGAGCCAGTTGATCCTCACGACCAAAATGGCTCATTTTAAAGGTCAAACGGGCTTTGGAGCAGGTAAACCCCCCATTTTGCCGATTTTCGTGTGCTATAGGTCACCATCTTTTTTGGTGATCCAAAATTCCGACTTCATTTTTCCAAAATTTAACCTGGACGTCTGTTAAGACCTTACCTATGGATCCAGTTGGCCCTCACGACCAGAATGGCCTATTTTCAAGGTCAAACGACACCTAGAGATGGTAAACCCCCCATTTTACCGATTTTCATGTGCTGTAGTCCACAGATTTTTTGTTGATCCAGAATTCCGACCTAATTTTTGCATAAATTATACCTGGACGTCCGTTAAGACCTTATCTATGGAGAAAGTTGGGCATCACGGTGAAAATGGCCCATTTTCAATGGCAAACGATCCCTAGACCCGGTAAACCCCCCATTTTACCGATTTTCGTGTGCTATAGTCTACAGATTTTTTGGTGATCCGAAATTCTGACCTCATTTTTGCAAAAATATTACCTGGACGGTCCGTTAAGACCTTACCTATGGGGAAAATTGTCCCTCAAGGCCAAAACAATCCATTTTCAATGTCAAACGAGTCCTAGAGAAGGTAAACCCCCTATTTTGCTGATTTTCGTGTGTTATAAGTGACCATCTTTTTTGGTGATAAAAAATTTCGACCTCTTTTTTGGCAGAAGTTTACCTTAATGTCCGTTACGACCTTACCTATTTAGCCAGTTGGCCCTCACGGCCAGTATGGCTTATTTTCAAGGTCTAACGAGCCCTAAAGAAGGAAAACCCCCCATTTTACCAATTTTCTTATGCTATAGTCTACAGATTTTTCGGTGATCCAGAATTTCGACCTAATTTTTGCTAAAATTATACCTGGACGTTTGTTAAGACCTTATCTATGGAGCCAG
>NW_026020313.1:110547-116698 GCF_900185275.1 Solanum verrucosum | reverse complement strand
TGGATCGTTTTGGCCGTGAGGGACAGTTTATCCCCATAGGTAAGGTTTAAGGACGTCCAGTTAATATTTTGGAAAAAAAAAGGTCGGAAATTCTTGATCACCAAAAAATCTGTGTACTATAGCACACTAAAATGAGCAAAATGAGGGGTTTTTCTGCACTAGGGCTTGTTTGACCTTGAAAATTGGCCATTTTGGTGAAAATGATGTTCGGAATTGCCGATCACCATAAAAATCTGTGGACTATAGCAAACGAAAATTGGTAAAATTGGGGGTTTACCTACTCTAAGGCTTCGTTTGACCTTGAAATGGGCATTCTGGCCGTGAAGGACAACTGGCTCATAGAAAACGGTCTTACGGACGTCTAAGGTAAATTTTGGCAAAAAGTGTGGTCAGAATCTGTATCCCGAATACTATGGTGAACTATAGCAAACGAAAATCAGCAAATGGGTGGTTTACCTGCTCTAGGGCTCGTTTGATCTTGAAAATGGGTAATTTTAGCTGTGAGTGTCAACTGGCTCAATAATAAGGTTTAACGGACGTCCATGGTATAATTTTTGGCAAAAATGAGGTTGGAATTACATATAACCAAAAAATTTGTGGACTATAGCACAAAAATTGGTAAAATGGAAGGTTTACCTGCTCTATGGGCTCGTTTGAACAAGGAAATGGGTCATTCAGGGCGTGAGGGCCAACTGGATCCATACGTAAGGCCTTACGGACGTCCAGCTAAAATTTTGGCAAAATAAGGTCGGAATTCTTTATCCCAAAAAAGATGGTACCTATAACACACGAAAAAATCAGTAAAATGGGGGGTTAACCTGCTCTAGGGCTTCGTTTGACCTTGAAAATTGGCCATTTTGGTCATGAGGGCAACTGGCTTTTATTGATAAGGTCTTACAGACGTCCAGGTAAAATTTTGGCAAAAATGGTGTTAGAATTCTAGATCACCAAAAAAGATGGTGAACCTATAGGAAACGAAAATCAGCAAAATGGGGGTTTTACCTGCTCTAGGGGCTCGTTTGACCTTAAAATGGGCCATTTTGGGCGTGAGGGCCTTCTATTCCATAGGTAAGGTTTTTAAACGGACGTCCACGTAACATTTTGGCAAAAATTATGTCAGATTCTGGATCACAAAAACTATGGTGACCTATAGCACACGAAATAGGTAAATGGGTGGTTTACATGCTCTAGGTGTCTCTGTCCTTTAAAATGCGGTCATTTTGGCCGTGAGGTCCAACTGGCTACATAGATGAAGTCTTAATGGACGTCAGAATAAAATTTTGGCAAAAATGATGTCGAAATTTTGGATCACCAAAAATTCGTTGGACAATAGCACACGAAATTGGTAAAATAGGGGTTTTACCTCATCTAGGTCCTGTTTTGACACTTGAAAATGGGTCATTTTGGCCGTGGGGGCCAACTGGCTCATAGATAAGGTCTTAACGGACGTCCAGATATAATTTTGGCAAAAATGAGGTTACGAATTTCGGATCACAAAATATGTGGAATATAGCACACGAAAATCGGTAAAATGGGGGGATTTAACTCTTCTAGGTCTCGTTTGACCTTGAAAATGGACCATTTTGGCAGTGAGGGCCAACTGGCTCCATAGATAATGTCTTAACGAATGTCCCTATAAAATTTTGGCAAAAATAAGGTCGGAATTCTTTATCCCCAAAATGATGGTACATATAGCATACGAAAATCGGCAAAATGGGGGGTTTTACTTGCACTATGATCGTTTTACAGCAACCATTGAAAATGGGACATTTTGGCCGTGATGCCCAACTTGCTCCATAGATAAGGTCTTAACGGACGTCCAGCTATAATTTTTGCAAAAATTAGGTCGGAATTCGGATCAAATAAAATTCCGTGGACTATACATAATGAAAATTGGGTAAAAATGGGGGTTTACCATCTCTAAGGTGTCGTTTGACCTTGAAAATAGGCCATTCTGGTCGTGATAGCCAACTGGATCCATAGTAAGGTTTCTAACTGACGTCAAGGTTAAATTTTGGCAAAAATGAGGTCGAAATTTTGGTCACCAAAAAAGATGGTGACCTATAGCACACGAAAATCGGCTAAATGGGGGGTTTAACCAGCTCCAGAGCTCGTTTGACCTTGAAAATGAGCCATTTTGGTCGTGAGGGCCAACTGGCTCCATAGATAAGGTCTTAACGGACGTCCAGGAATAATATTTGCAAAAATGAAGTCGGAATTCCAGATCACCAAAAAATTGTAGACTATAGCACACAAAAGTCGTTAAAATGGGGGGTTTACTTCTCTAGGGATCGTTTGACGTTGAAATGGATCGTTTTGGCCGTGAGGACAGTTGTACCATAGGTAAGGTCTTACGGACGTCCAGGAAAATTTTGGCAAAATTAGGTCGGAATTTGGAATCACCAAAAAATTGTGGAC
This sequence comes from Solanum verrucosum, assembly GCF_900185275.1. Classification (NCBI taxonomy): domain Eukaryota; kingdom Viridiplantae; phylum Streptophyta; class Magnoliopsida; order Solanales; family Solanaceae; genus Solanum; species Solanum verrucosum. The sequence goes on along the minus strand of NW_026020313.1, from coordinate 114,280 downwards.
TATAGCACACGAAAATCAGTAAAATGCGGGTTTTAACTGCTCTAGGGGCTCGTGTGACGTTGAAAATGGCCATTATGTTCGTGAGGGAAAACTATTTCCACAGATAAGGTCTTAACGGACGTCCAGGTAAAATTTGGGCAAAAATGAGGTCGGAATTCTGGATCACCAAAAATATGTGGACTATAGACACAAAAATTGGTAAATGGGGGTCTATCTACTCTAGGGCTCGTTTGACCTTGAATGGGCATTCTGGCAGTTAGGGTCAACTGGCTCTATGGGTAAGGTCTTAACGGACGTCCAGGTAATATTTTTGCAAGAATGAGGTCGGAATTTCGGATCACCAAAAATATGTAGATTATAGCACACGAAATCGGTTAAATGGGGGTTTTACCCGCTCTAGGGCTCATTTGACAATGAAAATGGGCCATTATGGCCGTGGGGTCCATCGGCTCCATAGGTAAGGTCTTACGAACGTCCAGGTAAAATTTTGGCAAAAATAAAGTCATAATTCTGGATCACCAAAAAAGAAGGTGGAACTATAGCATACGAAAATAGGCCAATGGGGTTTACCTAATCTAGGGCTCATTTGAACTTAAAAATGGGCCATTTTGGTCGTTAGAGCCAACTGGGTCCATATATAAGGTCTTAACGGACGTCCAGGTATAATTTTAGACAAAATTAGGTCAAAATTCTGGGTCACCAAAAAATCCTTGCACTGTAGCACACGAAAATTGGTAAAATGGGGTTTTCCTTCTCTAGGGCTCGTTAGACCTTGAAAATAGTCCATTCTGGTCGTGAGTGACAACTGGATCCATAGGTAAGGTCTTAACAGATGTCCAGGCATAATTTTTGTAAAAATGAGTCGGATTCCAGATCACCAAAAAATCTGTAGACTATAGCACACAAAAATCGTTAAAATGGGGTGTTTACCTTCTCTAGGGCTCGTTTGACCTTGAAAATGGATCGTTTTGGCCGTGAGGGACAGTTATCCCCATAGGTAAGGTCTTAACGGACGTCCAGGTAATATTTTGGAAAAAAAAAGGTCGGAATTCTTGATCACAAAAATCTGTGTACTATAGCACACTAAAATGAGCAAAATGAGGGGTTTTTCTGCACTAAGGCTTGTTTGACCTTGAAAATTGGCCATTTTGGTGAAAATGATGTCGGAATTCTCGATCACTATAAAATCTGTGGACTATAGCAAACGAAAATTGGTAAAATTGGGGGTTTACCTGCTCTAAGGGCTCGTTTGACCTTGAAAATGGGCCATTCTGGCCGTGAAGGACAACTGGCTCCATAGAAAAGGTCTTTAACGGACGTCTAGGTAAAATTTTGGCAAAAATGTGGTCAGAATTCTGTATCACCGAATACTATGGTGAGCTATAGCAAACGAAAATCAGCAAAATGGGTGGTTTACCTGCTCTAGGGGCTCGTTTGATCTTGAAAATGGGTAATTTTAGCTGTGAGTGTCAACTGGCTCAATAGATAAGGTCTTAACGGACGTCCATGTATAATTTTGGCAAAAATGAGGTTGGAATTACGGATAACCAAAAAATTTGTGGACTATAGCACACAAAAATTGGTAAATGGAAGGTTTACCTGCTCTAGGGCTCGTTTGAACAAGAAATGGGTCATTCAGGCCGTGAGGCCAACTGGATCCATACGTAAGGCCTTAACGGACGTCCAGCTAAAATTTTGGCAAAAATAAGGTCGGAATTCTTTATCCCCAAAAAAGAAAATGACCTATAGCAGCAGGAAAATCGTCCAAATGGGGGGGGGGGGGGGTTTACCTGCTATTTACCAAATCTGTGGACTATAGCATGAAAATTGGTAAAATGGGGGGTTTACCATCTCTAGGTGTCGTTTGACCTTGAAAATAGGCCATTCTGGTCGTGATAGCCAACTGGATCCATAGGTAAGGTCTTAACAGACGTCCAAGTTAATTTTGGAAATAATGAGGTCGGAATTTCAGATCATCAAAAAATCTGTGGACTATAGCACACAAAATCGTTAAAATGGGGGATTTACCTTCTCTAGGGATCGTTTGACGTTGAAAATAGATCGTTTTGGCCGTGAGGGACAGTTGTACCCATAGGTAAGGTCTTAACGGCGTCCAGGTAATATTTTGGCAAAAAAAGGTCGTAATTCTAGATCACCAAAAAATCCGTGTACTATAGCACACGAAAATGAGTAAAATAAGGGGTTTGTCTGCTCTAGGGCTCGTTTGACCTTGAAAATTGGCCATTTTGGCCGTGAGGGCCAACTAACGACCAGGTAAAATTTTGGCGAAAAATGATGTCGGAATCCTTGATCACCAAAAAATATGTGGATTATAGCAAACGACAATTGGTAAATTCGGGAGTTTACCTGCTCTAAGGTTCGTTTGACATTGAAAATGAGCCATTCTGGCCGTGAGGGACAACTGACTCCAAAGATAAGGTCTTAACGGACGTCTAGGTAAAATTTTGGCAAAATTAGGTCGGAATTTTGTATCACCAAAAAATCTGTGAACTATAGACCACGAAAATCCGTAAAGTGGGGGTTTTACCTGCTCTAGGGCTCGTGTGACGTTGAAAATGGGCCATTATGTTCGTGAGGGTAAACTATTTCCATAGATAAGGTCTTAACGGACGTCCAGGTAAAATTTGGGCAAAAATGAGGTCAGAATTTTGGATCACCAAAAAATATGTGGACTATAGCACACGAAAATTGGTAAATTGGGTGGTTTACCTGCTCTAGGGCTCGTTTGACCTCGAAAATGGGCAATTTTGGCTGTGAGGGTCAACTGGCTTAATAGATAAGGTCTTAACGGATGTCCATGTATAATTTATGCAAAAATGAGATCGAAATTACGGATAACCAAAAAATTTGTGGACTATAACACACAAAATTGGTAAAATAGGGGGTTTACCTGCTCCAGCGCTCATTTAAACTTGCAAATGGGTCATTCTGGCCGTGAGGGCCAACTGGATCCATAGGTAAGGTCTTAACGGATGTCCAGGTTAAATTTTGGCAAAAATGAGGTCGGAATTTTGGATCACCAAAAAAGATGGTGACTATAGCACACGAAAATCGGCAAAATGGGGGGTTTACCTTCTCCAGAGCTCGTTTGACCTTGAAAATGAGCCATTTTGGTCGTGAGGGCCAACTGGCTCCATAGATAAGGTCTTACGGACATCCAGGCATAATTTTCGCAAAAATAAAGTCGGAATTCCAGATCACCAAAAAATATGTAGACTATAGCACACAAAATCGTTAAAATTGGGTTTTACCTTCTCTAGGGCTCGTTTGACGTTGAAAATGGATCGTTTTGGCCGTGAGGCACAGTTGTCCCCATAGGTAAGGTCTTAACGGACGTCCAGGTAATATTTAGGAAAAAAAAGGTCGGAATTCTTGATCACCAAAAAATCCGTGTACTATAGCACACTAAAATGAGTAAAATTAGGGGTTTTTCCGCTCTATGGCTTGTTTGACCTTGAAAATTGGCCATTTTGGCCGTGAGGGCCAACTAGCTCAATAGATAAGGTCTTAACAAACGTCGAGGTAAAATTTTGGCGAAAATGTGTCGGAATTCTCGATCACCATAAAATCTATGGACTATAGCAAACGAAATTGGTAAAGTCGGGGGTTTACCTGCTCTAAAGGCACGTTTGACCTTGAAAAATGGGCCATTCTGGCCGTGAAGGACATCTGGCTCCATAGAGGTCTTAAACGGACTCTAGGTAAAATTTTG
>NW_026020313.1:0-110447 GCF_900185275.1 Solanum verrucosum | reverse complement strand
GACCTTATCTGTGGAAATAGTTTGCCCTCACGAATATAATGGCCCATTTTCAGGTCACACGAGCCCTAGAGCAGGTAAACCCCCCATTTTGCCGATTTTCGTATGCTATAGGTCACCATCTTTTTGGTGATAAAGAATTCCGACCTCATTTTGCCAAAATTTTATCGGGACATCCGTTAAGACCTTACCTATGGATCCAGTTGGCCTCACGGCCAGAATGACCCATTTGCAAGGTTAAATGAGCGCTAGAGCAGGTAAACCCCCTATTTTACCAATTTTGTGTGTTATAGTCCACAAATTTTTTGGTTATCCGTAATTTCGACCTCATTTTTGCATAAATTATACCTGGACGTCCGTTAAGACGTTATCTATTGAGCCAGTTGACCCTCATAGCCAAAATTGCCCATTTTCAAGGTCAAACGAGCACTAGAGCATGTAAACCACCCATTTTACCGATTTTCGTGTGCTATAACTCACCATAGTATTTGGTGATCCAGAATTCTGACCTCATTTTTGCCAAAATTTTCCTAGACGTCCGTTAAGCCTTTATCTATGGAGCCAGTTGTCCCTCACGACCAGAATGACCCATTTTCAAGGTCTAACGAGCCCTAGAGAAGGATAACCCCCATTTTACCGATTTTTGTGTGCTAAAGTGCAAGGATTTCTTGTTGATCCAGAATTCTGACCTAATTTTTGCTAAAATTATACCTTGACGTCCGTTAAGTCCTTATATATGGACCCAGTTTGCTCTAGCGGCCAAAATGGCCCATTTTTGGAGGTCAAATGAGCCCTAGAGTAGGTAAACCCCCATTTGGTCTATTTTCGTATGCTATAGTTCACCTTCTTTTTTGGTGATCCAGAATTCCGACTTTATTTTTGCCAAAATTTTACGTGGACGTCCGTTAAGACCTTACCTATGGAGCCGGTTGAGACTCACGGCCAGAGTGGCCCATTTTCTTGGTCAAACGAGTCCTAGAGCGGGTAAAACCCACATTTTACCGATTTTCGTTTGCTATAGTCTACAGATTTTTTGGTGATCCGAAATTTCGACCTCATTTTTGCAAAAATATTACCTGGACGTCCGTTAAGACCTTACCTATGGGGACAATTGTCCCTCAAGGCCAAACCAATCCATTTTCAACGTCAAACGAACCCTAGAGAAGGTAAACCTCCAATTTTGTTGATATTCGTGTGTTATAAGTGACCATCTTTTATGGTGAAAAAGAATTTCAACCTCATTTTTGCCAGAAGTTTACCTTAACGTCCGTTAAGACCTTACCTATGGAGCTAGTTGGCCCTCACGGCCAGAATGGCTTATTTTCAAGGTCTAACGAGCCCTAAAGAAGGAAAACCGCCATTCTACCTATTTTCGTATGCTATAGTCTACAGATTTTTCGGTGATCCAGAATTCCGACGTAATTTTTGCTAAAATTATACCTGGACGTCCGTTAAGACCTTATCTATGGAGTCAGTTGGCCATAACGGCCAAAATGGCCCATTTTCAAGGTCAAATGATCCCTAGAGCAGGTAAACCCCCCATTTGGCCGCTTTTCGTGTGCTATAGTTCACTATCTTTTTTGGTGATCTAGAATTCCGACTTTACTTTTGCCAAAATTTTACGTGGACGTCCGTTAAGACCTTACCTATGGAGCCAGTTGGGCCTCACGGCCAGAATGGCCGATTTTCATGGTTAAACGAATCCTAGAGCAGGTAAACCCCTATTTTACCGATTTTCTTGTGCGATAGTCCACAGATTTTTTGGTGATACAGAATTCCGACCTTATTTTTGCCAAAATTTTACATGGACGTCCGTTAAGACATTATCTATGGAGCCAGTTGGCCCTCACGGCCAAAATGGCCCATTTTCAAGGTCAAACGAGACCTACACGATGTAAACCCCCCATTTTACCGATTTTCGTGTGCTATATTCGACATATTTTTTGGTGATCCGAAATTCGTACCTCATTTTTGCCAAATTTATATCTGGACGTCCGTTAAGACCTTATCTATGGAGCCAGTTGGCCCTCACGGCCAAAATGACCCATTTTCAAGGTCAAACGAGACCTAGATGAGGTAAACCCCCTATTTTACCAATCTCGTGTGCCATTGTCCACGAATTTTTTTGGTGATCCAGAATTTCGACATCATTTTTGCCAAAATTTTATCTGGATGTCCGTTCAGACCTCATCTTTGTAGCCAGTTGGACCTCACGGCCAAAATGGCCCATTTTTAAGGACAAAGGACACCTAGAGCATGTAAACCACCCATTTAGCCTATTTTCGTGTGCTATAGGTCACCATAGTTTTTGGTGATCCAGAATTCTAACATAATTTTTGCCAAAATGTTACGTGGACGTCCGTTATAACCTTACCTATGGAGACAGTTGGCCCTCACGGCCAAAATGACCTATTTTAAGGTCAAACGAGCCCTAGAGCAGGTAAAACCCCCATTTTTGCTGATTTTCATTTCCTATAGGTCACCATCTTTTTTGGTGATCTAGAATTGCGACATCATTTTTGCCAAAATTTTACCTGGACGTCCGTTAAGACCTTATCAATAAAGCCAGTTGGCCCTCACGACCAAAATGGCCCATTTTCAAGGTCAAACGAGCCCTAGAGCAGGTAAACCCCCATTTTACTGATTTTCGTGTGATCCGGAATTTTGACATCATTTCTGCCAAAATTATACCTGGACGTCCGTTAAAACCTAATCTATGGAGCCAGTTGGCCCTAACGGCCAAATGAGCCATTTTCAAGGTCAAACGATCCCTAGAGCAGGTAAACCCCCAATTTTATAGATTTTTGTGTGCTATAGTCCACAGAATTTTTGGTGATCCGAAATTTTGTTGTCATTTCTGACAAAATTATACCTGGACGTCCGTTAAGACCTTACCTATGGATCCAGTTGGCCCTCAGGGAAAGAATGATCCATTTTCAATGTCAAACGAGCCCTAGAGTAGGTAAACCTCCATTTTACCGATTTTTGTATGCTATAGTCCACATATTTTTTGGTGATCCAGCATTCTGGCCTAATTTTTGCTAAAACTATACCTGGACGTCCGTTAACACCTTATCTATGGAGCCAATTGGCCCTTACGGCCAAAATGCCCCATTTTTATGGTCAAATGAGCCCTAGAGTAGGTAAACCCCCATTTGGCAGATTTTCGTGTGCTATAGTTCACCATCTCTTTTGGTGACCCAAAATTCCGTCCTCATTTTATCCAAAATTTTACCTGGACGCCAGTTAATACCTTATCTATAGGACAAGTTTGCCCTCACATCTAAAATGGCCCATTTTCAAGGCCAAATGAAACCTAGAGCAGGTAAACCCCACATTATATCAATTTTTGTGTGATATAGTCCACAGATTTTTTGGTGATCCTGAATTCCGACCTCATTTTTGCCAAAATTATACTTGGACGTCTGTTAAGACCTTATATATGGAGCCAGTTGGCCCTGACAACCAAAATGGCCAATTTTAAAGGTCAAACGAGCCCTAGAGCAGATAAAACCCCTATTTTGCCAATTTTTGTGTCCTAGAGGTCACCATCTTTTTTGGTGATCCAGAATTGCGACCTCATTTTTGCCAATATTTAACCTGGACGTCCGTTAAGACCCTATCTATGGAGCCAGTTGGCCCTCACGGCCAGAATGACCCATTTTCAGGATCAAACGGGACCTAGATGAGGTAAACCCCCTATTTTACCAATTTCGTGTGCTATAGTCCACGAATTTTTTGGTGATCCAAAATTCCGACATCATTTTTGCCAAAATTATACCTGGACGTCCGTTAAGACCTTATCTATGGAGCCAGTTGGTCTTCACGGACAAAATGGCCCATTTTCAAAGTCAAATGAGACCTAGAGCAGGTAAACCAACCATTTAGCCTATTTTCGTGTGCTAATAGGTCACCATAGTTTTTGGTGATCCAGAATTCCGACATCATTTTTGCCAAAACGTTATGTGGACGACCGTTAAAGCCTTACCTATGGATATAGTCGGACCTCACGGCCAAAATGGCCCATTTTCAAGGTCAAACGAGCCATAGAGCAGGAAAACCTCCAATTTTACAAATTTTCGTATGGTATAGTCCACGGAATTTTTTGTGATCCAAAATTCCAAGTTCATTTTTGCCAAAATCTTACCTGGACGTCCGTTAAGACCTTATCTATGGAGCCAGTTGGCCCTCACAGCCAAAATGGCCAATTTTAAAGTTCAAACAACCCAAAGAGCAGGTAAAACCCCCCATTTTGACGATTTTCGTGTGCTATAGGTCACCATCTTTTTTGGGGATAAAGAATTCCGACGTTATTTTTGCCAAAATTTTAGCTGGGCGTCCGTTAAGGCCTTACGTATGGATGCAGTTGGCCCTCACGGTCTGAATGACCCATTTTCTTGTTCAAACAAGCCCTAGAGCAGGTAAACATTCCATTTTACCAATTTTTGTGTGCGATAGTCCACAAATTTTTTGGTTATCTGTAATTCCGACCTAATTTTTGCCAAAATTATACCTAGGCGTCTGTTAAGACCTTATCTATTGAGCTAGTTGACACTCACAGCTAAAATTACCCATTTTGAAGATCAAACGAGCCCTAGAGCAGGCAAACCACCCATTTTGCTGATTTTCGTGTGCTATAGCTCACCATAGTATTCGGTGATACAGAATTCTGACCAAATTTTTGTCAAAATTTTACCTAGATGTCCATTAAGTCCTTTTCTATGGAGACAGTTGTAACTCACGGCCAGAATGGCCCATTTTCAAGGTCAAACGATCCTTAGAGAAGGTAAACCCCCGATTTTACCAATTTTCGTTTGCTATAGTCCACAGATTTTATGGTGATCGAGAATTACGATATCATTTTCGCCAAAATTTTACCTCGACGTTAGTTAAGACCTTATCTATGGAGCTTGTTGGCCCTCACGGCCAAAATGGCCAATTTTCAAGGTCAAACAAGCCCTAGAGCAGAAAACCCCCTCATTTTACTCATTTTAGTGTGCTATAGTACACGGATTTTTTGGTGATCAAGAATTCCGACCTTTTTTTTTCCAAAATATTACCTGGACGTCCGTTAAGACCTTACTTATGGGGACAACTGTCCCTCACGGCCAAAATGATCCATTTTAAACGTCAAACGAGCCTTAGAGAAGGTAAACCCCCCATTTTAACGATTTTTGTTTGCTATATAGTCTACGGATTTTTTGGTGATCTGGAATTCCGACTTCATTTTTGCAAAAATTATGCCTGGACGTCCGTTAAGACCTTATCTATGGAGCCAGTTGGCCCTCACGACCAAAATGGCTCATTTTCAAGGTCAAACGAGCTCTGGAGTAGGTAAACCCCGCATTTTGCCGATTTTCGTGTGCTATAGGTCACCATCTTTTTTGGTGATCCAAAATTTCGACCTCATTTTTGCCAAAATTTAACCTGGACGTTTGTTAAGACCTTACCTATGGATCCAGTTGGCCCTCACGACTAGAATGGCATGTTTTCAAGGTCAAACGACACCTAGAGATGGTAAAATCCCCCATTTTACCGATTTTCATGTGTTATAGTCCACGGATTTTTTGGTGATCCAGAATTTCGTCCTAATTTTTGCTAAAATTATACCTGGACATCCGTTAAGACCTTATCAATGGATCCAGTTGGCCCTCACGGCCAAAATGACCCATTTGCAAGTTTAAATGAGCGCTGGAGCAGGTAAACCCCCCTATTTTACCAATTTTGTGTGTTATAGTCCACAAATTTTTTTGGTTATCCGTAATTTCGACCTCATTTTGCATAAATTATACATGGACGTCCGTTAAGACCTTATCTATTGAGCCAGTTGACCCTCACAGCCAAAATTGCCCATTTTCAAGGTCAAACGACCCCTATAGCAGGTAAACCACCCATTTTACCGATTTTCGTGTGCTATAACTCACCATAATATTAGGTGATCCAGAATTCTGACCTCATTTTTGCCAAAATTTTACCTGGACGTCTGTTAAGACTTTATCTATGGAGCCAGTTGTCCCTCACGGCCAGAATGGCCCATTTTCAAGGTCTAACGAGCCCTAGAGAAGTAATACCCCCATTTTACCGATTTTCGTGTGCTACAGTCTAAGGTTTTTTTGGTGATTCAAAATTCTGACCTCATTTTTGCTAAAATTATACCTGGACATCCATTAAGACCTTATCTATGGAGCCAGTTGGTTCTCACGACCAAAATGGCCCATTTTCAAGGTCAAATGAGCCCTAGAGTAGGTAAACCCCCATTTGGCCTATTTTCGTATGCAATAGGTCACCATCTTTTTTGGTGATCCAGAATTCCAAACTTATTTTAGCAAAAATCTTACCTGGACGTCCGTTAAGACCTTAGCTATTGACCCGGTTGGCCCTCACAGCCAGAATGGCCCAATTTCATGGTCAAACCATCCATAGAGTAGGGAAACCCCCCATTTTACCGATTTTCATGTGCGATAGTCCACAGATTTTTTGGTGATCCAGAATTCCGACCTCATTTTTGCCAAAATTTTACCTGCACGTCCGTTCAAACATTATCTATGGAGCCAATTTGCCCTCACGGCCAAAATGGCCCATTTTCAAGGTCAAACGAGACCTAGAGCAGGTAAACCCCCAATTTTACCGATTTTCGTGTGCTATTTTCAACACATTTTTTGGTGATCCAAAATTCCGACCTCATTTTTGCAAAAAGTATACCTGGACGTCCGTTAAGACCTTACCTATGGAGCCAGATGGCCATCACGGCCAGAATGGTCCATTTTTTAGGTCAAACGAGACCTAGAGTAGGTAAACCCCTTATTTTACTGATTTTTGTGTGCTATAGTTCACAGATTTTTTAATGATCCAGTATTCCGTTTTTATTTTTGCTAAAATTATACCTGGATGTCCGTTAAGACCTTATCTATGGAGCCAGTTGGCCCTCACGACCAAAATGACCCATTTTCAAGGTCAAATGATCCCTAGAGCAGGTAAACCACCCATTTTGCCAATTTTCGTATGCAATAGGTCACCATAGTTTTCGGTGATACAGAATTCATACCTCATTTTTTCCAAAATTTTACCTCAACGTCCGTTAACACCTAATCTATGGAGCCAGTTGTCCCTCACGGCCAGAATGGCCCATTTTCAAGGTCAAACGAGCCCTAGAGCAGGTTCACCCCCCATTTTACCTATTTTCGTTTGCTATAGACCACAAATTTTTTGGAGATCCAGAATTCCGACATCATTTTTGCCAAAATTTACCTGGACGTTTGTTAAGACATAATCTATGGAGCCAGTTGGTCTTCACGGCCAAAATTGCCCATTTTCAAGGTGAAACGAGCCCTAGAGCAGGTTAACCCCCCATTTTACCAATTTTCGTTTGCTATAGTCCATGGTTTTTTGGGTGATCCAAAATACCGACCTCATTTTGTGAAAATTATACCTCGACGTCCATTAAGACCTTACCTATGGAACTGGTTGGGCCTCACGGCCAGAATGTCCCATTTTGAAGCCCAAATGAGCCCTAGAGTAGGTAAACCTCCCATTTTACCGATTTTCTTGTGCTATAGTCCACATATTTTTTGGTGATGCAGAATTCCGACTTTATTTTTGCAAAAATTATACCTGGACGTCCATTAAGACCTTACCTATGGAGCTGGTTGGGCCTCACGGCCAGAATGTCCCATTTTCAAGGTCAAACGAGTCCTAGTGTAGCTAAACCCCACATTTAACCGATTTTCATGTGCGATAGTTCACAGATTATTTGGTGATCCAGAATTCGTACCTCCTTTTTGCCAAGATTTTAGATGGACGTCCCTTAAGACATTATCTATGGAGCCAGTTGGCCCTCACGGCCAAAATGGCCCAGTTTCAAGGTTAAACGAGACCTAGAGGAGGTAAACCACCCATTTTACTGATTTTCGTGTGCTATATTCCACACATTTTATGGTGATCCAAAATTCGGACCTCATTTTTCAAAAATTATACCTGGACGTCCGTTAAGGCCTTACCTAAGGAGCCAGTTGGTCCTTACGGCCATAATGGCCCATTTTAAAAGTCAAACGAGACTTAGACAGGTAAACCACCCATTTTCCCAATTTTCGTGTGCTATAGTCAACAGATTTTTTGGTGATCCAAAATTTCGACCTCATTTTGCCAAAATTTTACCTGGACGTCCGTAAAGACCTTACCAATGGAGCCAGTTGACCCTAACTGCCCCATTTTCAAGGTCAAACGAGCCCTAGAGTAGATAAACCCCTATTTTACCAATTTTTGTGTGCTATAGTCCACAGATTTTTCGGTGATCTAGAATTTCGACCTTATTTTTGCCCTAATTTTACCTGGACGTCCGTTAAGACCTTATCTGTGGAAATAGTTTGCCCTGACGAACATAATGGCCTATTTTCAAGGTCACACGAGCCCTAGAGCAGGTAAAACCCCCAGTTTACCAATTTTCGTGTGCTATAGTCCACAGATTTTTTGGTGATACAAAATTCCGACCTCATTTTACAAATTTTACCTGGACATCCGTTAAGACCTTATCTATGGAGCCAATTGTCCCTCACGGCCAGAATGGCCCATTTTCAACGTCAAACGAGCCTTAAAGCAGGTAAACCCCCAATTTTACCAATTTTCGTTTGCTATAGTCTACAGATTTTTTGGTGATCGAGAATTCCGACATCATATTCGCCAAAATTTTACCTGGACGTTTGTTAAGACCTTATCTATGGAGCTAGTTGGCCCTCACGGCCAAAATAGCCAATTTTCAAGGTCAAACGAGCCCTAGAGCAGAAAAACCCCTCATTTTACTCATTTTAGTGTGCTATAGTACACAGATTTTTTAGTGATACAAAATTCCGACCTCATTTTTGCCAAAATTTTGTCGGGACATCCGTTAAGACCTTACATGTGGATCCAGTTGGCCCTCACGGCCAGAATGACCCATTTGCAAGTTTAAATGAGCGCTAGAGCAGGTAAACCCCCTATTTTACCAATTTTGTGTGTTATAGTCCACAAATTTTTTGGTTATCCCTAATTTCGACCTCATTTTTGCATAAATTATACCTGGACGTCTGTTAAGACATTATCTATTGAGCCAGTTGACCCTCATAGCCAAAATTGCCCATTTTCAAGGTCAAACGAGCACTAGAGCAGGTAAACCAGCCATTTTACCGATCTTCGTGTGCTATAACTCACCATAGTATTTGGTGATCCAGAATTCTGACCTCATTTTTGCCAAAATTTTCCTGGACGTCCGTTAAGCCTTTATCTATGGAGCCAGTTGTCCCTCACGGCCAGAATGGCCCATTTTTAAGGTCTAACGAGCCCTAGAGAAGGAAAACCCCCATTTTACCGATTTTCGTGTGCTACAGTGCAAGTATTTTTTGGTGATCCAGAATTCTGACCAAATTTTACTAAAATTATACCTGGACGTCCGTTAAGCCCTTATATATGGACCCAGTTGGCTCTAACGGCCAAAATGTCCCATTTTCAAGGTCAAATGAGCCCTAGAGTAGGTAAACCCCCATTTGGCCTATTTTGGTATGCTATAGTTCACCTTCTTTTTTGATGATCCAGAATTCCGACTTTATTTTTGCCAAAATTTTACGTGGACGTCCGTTAAGACCTTACCTATGGAGCCGGTTGGGCGTCACGGCCAGAATGGCCGGTTTTCATGGTCAAACGAATCCTAGAGCATGTAAACCCCCAATTTTACCGATTTTCTTGTGCGATAGTCCACATATTTTTTAGTGATACAGAATTCCGACCTTGTTTTTGCCAAAATTTTACATGGACATCCGTTAAGACATTATCTATGGAGCCAGTTGGCCCTCACGGCCAAAATGGCCCATTTTCAAAGTCAAACGAGACCTAGACGAGGTAAATCCCCGATTTTAACGATTTTCGTGTGCTAGATTCCACCTATTTTTTGGTGATCCGAAATTCGTACCTCATTTTTTCCAAAATTATATCTGGACGTCCGTTAATACCCTATCTATGGAGCCACATGGCCCTCACATCTAAAATGGCCCATTTTCAAGGCCAAATGAGCCCTAGAGCAGGTAAACCCCACATTATATCAATTTTTGTGTGCTATAGTCCACAGATTTTTTGGTGATCCTAAATTCCGACCTCATTTTTGCCAAAATTATACCTGGACGTTTGTTAAGACCTTATATATGGAGCCAGTTGGCCCTGACCACTAAAATGGCCAATTTTAAAGGTCAAACGAGCCCTAGAGCAGATAAAACCCCTATTTTGCCGATTTTCGTGTCCTAGAGGTCACCATCTTTTTTGGTGATCCATAATTGCGACCTCATTTTTGCCAATATTTAACCTGGACGTCCGTTAAGACCTTATCTATGGAGCCAGTTGGCCCTCACGGCCAGAATGTCCCATTTTCAGGATCAAACGGGACCTAGATGAGGTAAACCCCCTATTTTTACCAATTTCGTGTGCTATAGTCCACGAATTTTTTGGTGATCCAAAATTTCGACATCATTTTTGCATAAATTATACCTGGACGTCCGTTAAGACCTTATCTATGGAGCCAGTTGGTCTTCACGGACAAAATGGCCCATTTTCAAGGTCAAATGAGACCTAGAGCAGGTAAACCACCCATTTAGCCTATTTTCGTGTGCTACAGGTCACCATAGTTTTTGGTGATCCAGAATTCCGACATCATTTTTGCCAAAATGTTATGTGGACGACCGTTAAAGCCTTACCTGTGGAGATAGTCGGACCTCACAACCAAAATGGCCCATTTTCAAGGTCAAACGAGCCCTAAAGCAGGAAAACCTCCAATTTTACAAATTTTAGTATGGTATAGTCCATGGATTTTTTTGTGATCCAAAATTCCGACTTCATTTTTGCCAAAATCTTACCTGGACGTCCGTTAAGACCTTATCTATGGAGCCAGTTGGCCCTCACAGCCAAAATGACCAATTTTAAAGTTCAAACAACACAAAGAGCAGGTAAACCCCCCCATTTTGACGATTTTCGTGTGCTATAGGTCACCATATTTTTTGGGGATAAAGAATTCCGACGTTATTTTTGCCAAAATTTTAGCTGGACGTCCGTTAAGGCCTTACGTATGGATCCAGTTGGCCCTCACGGCCTGAATGACCCATTTTCTTGTTCAAACAACCCCTAGAGCAGGTAAATCTCCCATTTTACCAATTTTTGTGTGCTAGATGTCCACAAATTTTTTTGTTATCCGTAGTTCTGACCTTATTTTTGCCAAAATCATAGCTGGACGTCCGTTAAGACCTTATCTATTGAGTCAGTTGACACTCACAGCTAAAATTACCCATTTTCAAGATCAAACGAGCCCTAGAGCAGAGAAACCCCTCATTTTACTCATTTTAGTGTGCTATTGTACACGGATTTTTTGGTGATCAAGAATTCCGACCTTTTTTTTTCCAAAATATTACCTGGACGTCCGTCAAGACCTTACCTATGGGGACAACTGTCCCTCACGGCCAAAACGATCCATTAACGTCAAACGAGCGCAAGAGAAGGTAAACCCTCCATTTTTATGATTTTTGTGTGCTATAGTCTACCGATTTTTTGGTGATCTGGAATTCCGACTTCATTTTTGCAAAAATTATGCCTGGACGTCCGTGAAGACCTTATCTATGGAGCCAGTTGGCCCTCACGACCAAAATGGCTCATTTTCAAGTCAAACGAGCTCTAGAACAGGTAAACCCACCATTTTGCCGATTTTCGTTTACTATAGGTCACCATCTTTTTTGGTGATACAAAATTCCGACCTCATTTTTGCCAAAATTTAACCTGGACGTCTGTTAAGACCTTACCTATGGATCCAATTGTCCCTCATGACTTGAATGGCCTATTTTCAAGGTCAAACGACACCTAGAGATGATAAACCCCCCATTTTACCAATTTTCACGTGCTATAGTCCACAGATTTTGTGTTGATCCAGAATTCCGACCTATCTATGGAGCCAGTTGGTCTTCACGGACAAAATGGCCCATTTTCAAGGTCAAATGAGCACTAGAGCAGGTAAACCAGCCATTTTACCGATTTTCGTGTGCTATAACTCACCATAGTATTTGGTGATCCAGAATTCTGACCTCATTTTTGCCAAAATTTTCCTGGACGTCCGTTAAGCCTTTATCTATGGAGCCAGTTGTCCCTCACGGCCAGAATGGCCCATTTTTAAGGTCTAACGAGCCCTAGAGAAGGAAAACCCCCATTTTACCGATTTTCGTGTGCTACAGTGCAAGTATTTTTTGGTGATCCAGAATTCTGACCTAATTTTTGCTAAAATTATACCTGGACGTCCGTTAAGCCCTTATATATGGACCCAGTTGGCTCTAACGGGCAAAATGTCCCATTTTCAAGGTCAAATGAGCCCTAGAGTAGGTAAACCCCCATTTGGCCTATTTTGGTATGCTATAGTTCACCTTCTTTTTTGATGATCCAGAATTCCGACATTATTTTTGCCAAAATTTTACGTGGACGTCCGTTAAGACCTTACCTATGGAGCCGGTTGGGCGTCACGGCCGGAATGGCCGATTTTCATGGTCAAACGAATCCTAGAGCATGTAAACCCCCAATTTTACCAATTTTCTTGTGCGATAGTCCACATATTTTTTAGTGATACAGAATTCCGACCTTGTTTTTGCCAAAATTTTACATGGACGTCCGTTAAGACATTATCTATAGAGCCAGTTGGCCCTCACGGCCAAAATGGCCCATTTTCAAAGTCAAACGAGACCTAGACGAGGTAAATCCCCGATTTTAACGATTTTCGTGTGCTAGATTCCACATATTTTTTGGTGATCCGAAATTCGTACCTCATTTTTTCCAAAATTATATCTGGACGTCCGTTAAGACCCGATCTATGGAGCCAGTTGGCCCTCACATCTAAAATGGCCCATTTTCAAGGCCAAATGAGCCCTAGAGCAGGTAAACCCCACATTATATCAATTTTTGTGTGCTATAGTCCACAGATTTTTTGGTGATCCTAAATTCCGACCTCATTTTTGCCAAAATTATACCTGGACGTTTGTTAAGACCTTATATATGGAGCCAGTTGGCCCTGACCACTAAAATGGCCAATTTTAAAGGTCAAACGAGCCCTAGAGCAGATCAAACCCCTATTTTGCCGATTTTCGTGTCCTAGAGGTCACCATCTTTTTTGGTGATCCATAATTGCGACCTCATTTTTGCCAATATTTAACCTGGACGTCCGTTAAGACCTTATCTATGGAGCCAGTTGGCCCTCACGGCCAGAATGTCCCATTTTCAGGATCAAACGGGACCTAGATGAGGTAAACCCCCTATTTTTACCAAATTCGTGTGCTATAGTCCACGAATTTTTTGGTGATCCAAAATTCCGACATCATTTTTGCCAAAATTATACCTGGACGTCCGTTAAGACCTTATCTATGGAGCCAGTTGGTCTTCACGGACAAAATGGCCCATTTTCAAGGTCAAATGAGACCTAGTGCAGGTAAACCACCCATTTAGCCTATTTTCGTGTGCTACAGGTCACTATAGTTTTTGGTGATCCAGAATTCCGACATCATTTTTGCCAAAATGTTATGTGGACGACCGTTAAAGCCTTACATGTGGAGATAGTCGGACCTCACAACCAAAATGGCCCATTTTCAAGGTCAAACGAGCCCTAGAGCAGGAAAACCTCCAATTTTACAAATTTTAGTATGGTATAGTCCATAGATTTTTTTGTGATCCAAAATTCCGACTTCATTTTTGCCAAAATCTTACATGGACGTCCGTTAAGACCTTATCTATGGAGCCAGTTGGCCCTCACAGCCAAAATGGCCAATTTTAAAGTTCAAACAACACAAAGAGCAGGTAAACCCCCCCATTTTGACGATTTTCGTGTGCTATAGGTCACCATATTTTTTGGGGATAAAGAATTCCGACGTTATTTTTGCCAAAATTTTAGCTGGACGTCCGTTAAGGCCTTACGTATGGATCCAGTTGGCCCTCACGGCCTGAATGACCCATTTTCTTGTTCAAACAACCCCTAGAGCAGGTAAATCTCCCATTTTACCAATTTTTGTGTGCTAGATGTCCACAAATTTTTTTGTTATCCGTAATTCTGACCTTATTTTTGCCAAAATCATAGCTGGACGTCCGTTAAGACCTTATCTATTGAGTCAGTTGACACTCACAGCTAAAATTACCCATTTTCAAGATCAAACGAGCCCTAGAGCAGAAAAACCCCTCATTTTACTCATTTTAGTGTGCTATAGTACACGGATTTTTTGGTGATCAAGAATTCCGACCTTTTTTTTTTCCAAAATATTACCTGGACGTCCGGCAAGACCTTACCTATGAGGACAACTGTCCATCACGGCCAAAACGATCCATTAACGTCAAACGAGCGCAAGAGAAGGTAAACCCCCCATTTTAACGATTTTTGTGTGCTATAGTCTACCGATTTTTTGGTGATCTGGAATTCCGACTTCATTTTTGCAAAAATTATGCCTGGACGTCCGTGAAGACCTTATCTATTGAGCCAGTTGGCCCTCACGACCAAAATGGCTCATTTTCAACGTCAAACGAGCTCTAGAGCAGGTAAACCCCCTATTTTGCCGATTTTCGTGTGCTATAGGTCACCATCTTTTTTGGTGATCCAAAATTCCGACCTCATTTTTGCCAAAATTTAACCTGGACGTCTGTTAAGACCTTACCTATGGATCCAATTGTCCCTCACGACTTGAATGGCCTATTTTCAAGGTCAAACGACACCTAGAGATGATAAACCCCCCATTTTACCAATTTTCACGTGCTATAGTCTACAGATTTTTTGTTGATCCAGAATTCCGACCTATCTATGGAGCCAGTTGGTCTTCACGGACAAAATGGCCCATTTTCAAGGTCAAATGAGACCTAGAGCAGGTAAACCACCCATTTAGCCTATTTTCGTGTCCTATAGGTCACCATAGTTTTTGGTGATCCAGAATTCCGACATCATTTTTGCCAAAACGTTATGTGGACGACCGTTAAAGCCTTACCTATGGAGATAGTCGGACCTCACGGCCAAAATGGCCCATTTTCAAGGTCAAACGAGCCATAAAGCAGGAAAACCTACAATTTTACAAATTTTCGTATGGTATAGTCCACGGATTTTTTTGTGATCCAAAATTCCGACTTCATTTTTGCCAAAATCTTACCTGGACGTCCGTTAAGACCTTATCTATGGAGCCAGTTGGCCCTCACAGCCAAAATGGCCAATTTTAAAGTTCAAACAACCCAAAGAGCAGGTAAACCCCCCCATTTTGACGATTTTTGTGTGCTATAGCTCACCATCTTTTTTGGGGATAAAGAATTCCGACGTTATTTTTGCCAAAATTTTAGCTGGACGTCTGCTAAGGCCTTACGTATGGATCCAGTTGGCCCTCACGGCCTGAATGACCCATTTTCTTGTTCAAAGGAGCCCTAGAGCAGGTAAACATTCCATTTCACCAATTTTTGTGTGCTATAGTCCACAAATTTTTTGGTTATCCGTAATTCCGACCTAATTTTTGCCAAAATTATACTTTGACGTCTGTTAAGACCTTATCTATTAAGCCAGTTGACACTCACAACTAAAATTACCCATTTTCAAGATCAAACGAGCCCTAGAGCAGGTAAACCACCCATTTTGCTGATTTTCGTGTGCTATAGCTCACCATAGTATTCGGTGATACAGAATTCTGACCACATTTTTGTCAAAATTTTACCTAGACGTCCATAAAGACCTTTTCTATGGAGACAGTTGTACCTTACGGCCAGAATGGCCCATTTTCAAGGTCAAACGAGCTTTAGGGCAAGTAAACCCCCGGTTTTACCAATTTTCGTTTGCTATAGACCAAAGATTTTATGGTGATCGAGAATTCCGATATCATTTTCGCCAAAATTTTACCTCGACGTTTGTTAAGACCTTATCTATGGAGCTAGTTGGCCCTCACGGCCAAAATAGCCAATATTCAAGGTCAAACAAGCCCTAGAGCAGAAAAACCCCTCATTTTACTCATTTTAGTGTGCTATAGTACACGGATTTTTTGGTGATCAAGAATTTCGACCTTTTTTTTTTCAAAATATTACCTGGACGTCCGTTAAGACCTTACCTATGGGGACAACTGTCCCTCACGGCCAAAACGATCCATTTTCAACGTCAAACGAGCCTTAGAGAAGGTAAACCCCCCATTTTAACGATTTTTGTGAGCTATAGTCTACAGATTTTTTGGTGATCTGGAATTCTGCCTTCATTTTTGCAAAAATTATGCCTGGACGTCCGTTAAGGCCTTATCTATGGAGCCAGTTGGCCCTCACGACCAAAATGGCCCATTTTCAAGGTCAAACGAGCTCTGGAGCAGGTAAACCCCCCATTTTGCCGATTTTCGTGTGCTATAGGTCACCATCTTTTTTGGTTATCCAAAATTCCGACCTCATTTTTGCCAAAATTTAACCTGGACGTCTGTTAAGACCTTACCTATGGATACAGTTCGCCCTCACGACCAGAATGGCCTGTTTTCAAGGTCAAACGACACCTAGAGATGGTAAAACCCCCCATTTTACTGATTTTCATGTGCTATAGTCCACGGATTTTTTGGTGATCCAGAATTCCGACCTAATTTTTGCTAAAATTATACCTGGACGTCTGTTAAGACCTTATCTAAGGAACCAGTTGGGTATCACAGCCAAAATGGCCCATTTTCAATGTCAAACGATCCTTAGAGCAGGTAAACCCCCCATTTTGCCGATTTTCGTATGCTATAGGTCACCATCTTTTTTGGTGATAAAGAATTCCGACCTCATTTTTGCCAAAATTTTACCGGGACATCCGTTAAGACCTTACATGTGGATCCAGTTGGCCCTCACGGCCAGAATGACCCATTTGCAAGTTTAAATGAGCGCTGGAGCAGGTAAACCCCCTATTTTACCAATTTTGTGTGTTATAGTCCACAAATTTTTTGGTTATCCGTAATTTCGACCTCATTTTTGCATAAATTATACATGTACGTCCGTTAAGACCTTATCTATTGAGCCAGTTGACCCTCACAGCCAAAATTGCCCATTTTCAAGGTCAAACGAGCCCTAGAGCAGGTAAACCACCCATTTTACTGATTTTCGTGTGCTATAACTCACCATAGTATTAGGTGATCCAGAATTCTGACCTCATTTTTGCCAAAATTTTACCTGGACGTCTGTTAAGACTTTATCTATGGAGCCAGTTGTCCCTCACGGCCAGAATGTCCCATTTTCAAGGTCTAACGAGCCCTAGAGAAGTAATACCCCCATTTTTCGATTTAAGTGTGCTACAGTCTAAGGTTTTTTTGGTGATTCAAAATTCTGACCTCATTTTTGCTAAAATTATACCTGGACATCCATTAAGACCTTATCTATGGAGCTTGTTGGTTCTCAAGGCCAAAATGACCCATTTTCAAGGTCAAATGAGCCCTAGAGTAGGTAAACCCCATTTGGCCTATTTTCGTATGCAATAAGTCACCATCTTTTTTGGTGATCTAGAATTCCGAACTTATTTTAGCCAAAATTTTACCTGGACGTTCGTTAAGACCTTAGCTATGGACCCGGTTGGCCCTCACAGCCAGAATGGCCCAATTTCATGGTCAAACCATCCATAGAGTAGGGAAACCCCCCATTTTATCGATTTTCATGTGCGATAGTCCACAGATTTTTTGGTGATCCAGAATTCCGACCTCATTTTTGCCAATATTTTACCTGCACGTCCGTTCAAACATTATCTATGGAGCCAATTTGCCCTCACGGCCAAAATGGCCCATTTTCAAGGTCAAACGAGACCTAGAGCAGGTAAACCCCCAATTTTACCAATTTTCGTGTACTATTTTCCACATATTTTTTGGTGATCCGAAATTCCGACCTCATTTTTGCAAAAAGTATACCTGGACGTCCGTTAAGACCTTACCTATGGAGCCAGATTTCCATCACGGCCATAATGGTCCATTTTCTAGGTCAAACGAGACCTAGAATAGGTAAACCCCTCATTTTATTGATTTTCGTGTGCTATAGTCCACAGATTTTTTGGTGATCCAGTATTCCGTTTTAATTTTTGCTAAAATTATACCTGGATGTCTGTTAAGACCTTATCTATGGATCCAGTTGGCCCTCACGGCAAGAATGATCCATTTTCAATGTCAAACGAGCCCTAGAGTAGGTAAACCTCCATTTTACCGATTTTTGTATGCTATAGTGAGCATTCTGGCCTAATTTTTGCTAAAACTATACCTGGACGTCCGTTAAGACCTTATCTATGGAGCCAATTGGCCTTTACGGCCAAAATGCCGCATTTTTATGGTCAAATGAACCCTAGAGTAGGTAAACCCCCATTTGGCAGATTTTCGTGTGCTATAGTTCACCATCTTTTTTGGTGACCCAAAATTCCGTCCTCATTTTATCCAAAATTTTACATGGACGCCCGTTAATACCTTATCTATGGGACAAGTTTGCCCTCACATCTAAAATGACCCATTTTCAAGGCCAAATGAGCCCTAGAGCAGGTAAACCCCACATTATATCAATTTTTATGTGCTATAGTCCATAGATTTTTTGGTGATCCTGAATTCTGACCTCATTTTTACCAAAATTATACCTGGACGTCCGTTAAGACCTAATATATGGAGCCAGTTGGCCCTGACCACCAAAATGGCCAATTTTAAAGGTCAAACGAGACCTAGAGCAGATAAAACCCCAATTTTGCCGATTTTCGTGTCTTAGAGGTCACCATCTTTTTTGGTGATCCAGAATTGCGACCTCATTTTTGCCAATATTTAACCTCGATGTCCGTTAAGACCTTATCTATGGAGCCAGTTGACCCTCACGGCCAGAATGGCCCATTTTTAGGATCAATTGGGACCTAAATGAGGTAAACCCCCCATTTTACCAATTTCGTGTGCTATAGTCCATGATTTTTTTGGGGATCCAAAATTCCGACATCATTTTTGCCAAAATTATACCTGGACGTCCGTTAAGACCTTATCTATGGAGCCAGTTGGTCTTCACGGACAAAATGGCCCATTTTCAAGGTCAAATGAGACCTAGAGCAGGTAAACCAGCCATTTAGCCTATTTTCGTGTGCTATAGGTCACCATAGTTTTTGGTGATCCAGAATTCCGACATCATTTTTGCCAAAACATTATGTGGACGACCGTTAAGGCCTTACCTGTGGAGATAGTCGGACCTCACGGCCAAAATGGCCCATTTTCAAGGTCAAACGATCCCTAGAGCAGGTAAACCCCCAATTTTATAGATTTTTGTGTGCTATAGTCCACAGAATTTTTGGTGATCCGAAATTTTGTTGTAATTTTTGACAAAATTATACCTGGACGTCCGTTAAGACCTTACCTATGGATCCAGTTGGCCCTCACGCAAGAATGATCCATTTTCAATGTCAAACGAGCCCTAGAGTAGGTAAACCTCCATTTTACCGATTTTTGTATGCTATAGTCCACATATTTTTTGGTGATCCAGCATTCTGGCCTAATTTTTGCTAAAACTTTACCTGGACGTCCGTTAACACCTTATCTATGGAGCCAATTGGCCCTTACGGCCAAAATGCCCCATTTTTATGGTCAAATGAGCCCTAGAGTAGGTAAACCCCCATTTGGCAGATTTTCGTGTGCTATAGTTCACCATCTCTTTTGGTGACCCAAAATTCCGTCCTCATTTTTCCAAAATTTTACCTGGACGCCAGTCAATACCTTATCTATAGGACAAGTTTGCCCTCACATCTAAAATGGCCCATTTTCAAGGCCAAATGAAACCTAGAGCAGGTAAACCCCACATTATATCAATTTTTGTGTGATATAGTCCACAGATTTTTTGGTGATCCTGAATTCCGACCTCATTTTTGCCAAAATTATACCTGGACGTCCGTTAAGACCTTATATATGGAGCCAGTTGGCCCTGACAACCAAAATGGCCAATTTTAAAGGTCAAACGAGCCCTAGAGCAGATAAAACCCCTATTTTGCCGATTTTTGTGTCCTAGAGGTCACCATATTTTTTGGTGATCCAGAATTGCGACCTCATTTTTGCCAATATTTAACCTGGACGTCCGTTAAGACCCTATCTATGGAGCCAGTTGGCCCTCACGGCCAGAATGGCCCATTTTCAGGATCAAACGGGACCTAGATGAGGTAAACCCCCTATTTTACCAATTTCGTGTGCTATAGTCCACGAATTTTTTGGTGATCCAAAATTCCGACATCATTTTTGCCAAAATTATACCTGGACGTCCGTTAAGACCTTATCTATGGAGCCAGTTGGTCTTCACAGACAAAATGGCCCATTTTCAAGGTCAAATGAGACCTAGAGTAGGTAAACCCACCATTTAGCCTATTTTCGTGTGCTATAGGTCACCGTAGTTTTTGGTGATCCAGAATTTCGACATCATTTTTGCCAAAACGTTATGTGGACGACCGTTAAAGCCTTACCTATGGAGATAGTCGGACCTCACGGCCAAAATGGCCCATTTTCAAGGTCAAACGAGCCATAGAGCAGGAAAACCTCCAATTTTACAAATTTTCGTATGGTATAGTCCACGGAATTTTTTGTGATCCAAAATTCCAAGTTCATTTTTGCCAAAATCTTACCTGGACGTCCGTTAAGACCTTATATATGGAGCCAGTTGGCCCTCACAGCCAAAATGGCCAATTTTAAAGTTCAAACATCCCAAAGAGCAGGTAAACCCCCCCATTTTGACGATTTTCGTGTGCTATAGGTCACCATCTTTTTTGGGGATAAAGAATTCCGACGTTATATTTGCCAAAATTTTAGCTGGACGTCCGTTAAGGCCTTACGTATGGATGCAGTTGGCCCTCACGGTCTGAATGACCCATTTTCTTGTTCAAACAAGCCCTAGAGCAGGTAAACATTCCATTTTACCAGTTTTTGTGTGCGATAGTCCTCAAATTTTTTGGTTATCCGTAATTTCGACCTAATTTTTGCCAAAATTATACCTGGACGTCTGTTAAGACCTTATCTATTGAGCTAGTTGACACTCACAACTAAAGTTACCCATTTTGAAGATCAAACGAGCCCTAGAGCAGGCAAACCACCCATTTTGCTGATTTTCGTGTGCTATAGCTCACCATCGTATTCGGTGATACAGAATTCTGACCAAATTTTTGTCAAAATTTTACCTAGACGTCCATTAAGACCTTTTCTATGGAGACAGTTGTACCTCACAGCCAGAATGGCCCATTTTCAAGGTCAAACGTTCCTTAGAGCAGGTAAACCCCCGATTTTACCAATTTTCGTTTGCTATAGTCCACATATTTTATGGTGATCGAGAATTTCGATATCATTTTTGCCAAAATTTTACCTCGACGTTAGTTAAGACCTTATCTATGGAGCTAGTTAGCCCTCACGGCCAAAATGGCCAATTTTCAAGGTCAAACAAGCCCTAGAGCAGAAAAACCCCTCATTTTACTCATTTTAGTGTGCTATAGTACACGGATTTTTTGGTGATCAAGAATTCCGACCTTTTTTTTTTCAAAATTTTACCTGGACGTCCGTTAAGACCTTACCTATGGGGACAACTGTCCCTCACGGCCAAAACGATCCATTTTCAACATCAAACGAGTCTTAGAGAAGGTAAACCCTCCATTTCAACGATTTTTGTGTGCTATAGTCTACAGATTTTTTGGTGATCTGGATTCCGACTTCATTTTTGCAAAACTTATGCCTGGACGTCCGTTAAGACCTTATCTATGGAGCCAGTTGGCCCTCACGACCAAAATGGCTCATTTTCAAGGTCAAACGAGCTCTGGAGCAGGTGAACCCCCCATTTTGCCGATTTTCGTGTGCTATAGGTCACCATTTTTTTTGGTGATCCAAAATTCCGACCTCATTTTTGCCAAAATTTAACCTGGACGTTTGTTAAGACCTTACCTATGGATCCAGTTGGCCCTCACGACCAGAATGGCCTGTTTTCAAGGTCAAACGACACCTAGAGATGGTAAAACCCCCCATTTTACTGATTTTCATGTGCTATAGTCCACGGATTTTTTGGTGATCCAGAATTCCGACCTAATTTTTGCTAAAATTATACATGGACGTCCGTTAAGACCTTATCTAAGGAGCCAGTTGGGCATCACAGCAAAAATGGCCCATTTTCAATGTCAAACGATCCCTAGAGCAGGTAAACCCCCCATTTTGCCGATTTTCGTATGCTATAGGTCACCATCTTTTGTGGTGATAAAGAATTCCGACCTCATTTTTGCCAAAATTATACCTGGACATCCGTTAAGACCTTACCTATGGATCCAGTTGGCCCTCACGGCCAGAATGACCCATTTGCAAGTTTAAATGAGCGCTGGAGCAGGTGAACCCCCTATTTTACCAATTTTGTGTGTTATAGTCCACAAATTTTTTGGTTATCCGTAATTTCGACATCATTTTTGCATAAATTATACATGGACGTCCGTTAAGACCTTATCTATTGAGCCAGTTGACCCTCACAGCCAAAATTGCCCATTTTCAAGGTCAAACGACCCCTATAGCAGGTAAACCACCCATTTTACCGATTTTCGTGTGCTATAACTCACCATAGTATTAGGTGATCCAGAATTCTGACCTCATTTTAGCCATTATTTTACCTGGACGTCTGTTAAGACTTTATCTATGGAGCCAGTTGTCCCTCACGGCCAGAATGACCCATTTTCAAGGTCTAACGAGCCCTAGAGAAGTAATACCCCCATTTTACCGATTTTCGTGTGCTACAGTCTAAGGTTTTTTTGGTGATTCAAAATTCTGACCTCATTTTTGCTAAAACTATACCTGGACATCCATTAAGACCTTATCTATGGAGCCAGTTGGTTCTCACGGCCAAAATGGCCCATTTTCAAGGTCAAATGAGCCCTAGAGTAGGTAAACCCACATTTGGCCTATTTTCGTATGCAATAGGTCACCATCTTTTTTGGTGATCCAGAATTCCGAACTTATTTTAGCAAAAATTTTACCTGGACGTCCGTTAAGACCTTAGCTATGGACCCGGTTGGCCCTCACAGCCAGAATGGCCCAATTTCATGGTCAAACCATCCATAGAGTAGGGAAACCCCCCATTTTACCGATTTTCATGTGCGATAGTCCACAGATTTTTTGGTGATCCAGAATTCCGACCTCATTTTTGCCAAAATTTTACCTGCACGTCCGTTCAAACATTATCTATGGAGCCAATTTGCCCTCACGGCCAAAATGGCCCATTTTCAAGGTCAAACGAGACCTAGAGCAGGTAAACCCCCAGTTTTACCAATTTTTGTGTACTATTTTCCAAAATATTTTTTGGTGATCCGAAATTCCGACCTCATTTTTGCAAAAAGTATACTTGGACGTCCGTTAAGACCTTACCTATGGAGCAAGATGGCCATCACGGCCAGAATGGTCCAATTTCTTGGTCAAACGAGACCTAGAGTAGGTAAACCCCTCATTTTACTGATTTTCGTGTTCTATAGTCCACAGATTTTTTGGTGATCCAGTATTCCGTTTTAATTTTTGCTAAAATTATACCTGGATGTCCGTTAAGACCTTATCTATGGAGCCAGTTGGCCCTCACGACAAAAATGACCCATTTTCAAGGTCATATGATCCCTAGAGCAGGTAAACCACCCATTTTGCCAATTTTCGTATGCAATAGGTCACCATAGTTTTCGGTGATACAGAATTCTTACCTGATTTTTTCCAAAATTTTACCTCAATGTCCGTTAACACCTAATCTATGGAGCCAGTTGTCCCTCACGGCCAGAATGGCCCATTTTCAAGGTCAAACGAGCCCTAGAGTAGGTTCACCCCCCCATTTTACCTATTTTCGTTTGCTATAGACCACAGATTTTTTGGAGATCCAGAATTCCGACATCATTTTTGCCAAAATTTACTTGGACGTTTGTGAAGACCTTATCTATGGAGCCAGTTGGTCCTCACGGCCAAAATTGCCCATTTTCAAGGTGAAACGAGCCCTAGAGCAGGTTAACCCCCCATTTTACCAATTTTCGTTTGCTATGGTCCATAGTTTTTTGGGTGATCCAAAATACCGACCTCATTTTGTGAAAATTTTACCTGGACGTCCGTTAAGATGTTATCCATATGGCCTGTTTTCCCTCACGTCCAAAACGGCCCATTTTGAAGCCCAAATGAGCCCTAGAGTAGGTAAACCTCCCATTTTACAGATTTTCTTGTGCTATAGTCCACAGATTTTTTGGTGATGCAGAATTCCGACTTTATTTTTGCAAAAATTATACCTGGACGTCCATTAAGACCTTACCTATGGAGCTGGTTGGCCCGCACGGCCAGAATGTCCCATTTTCAAGGTCAAACGAGTCCTAGTGTAGGTAAACCCCACATTTAACCGATTTTCATGTGCGATAGTTCACAGATTATTTGGTGATCCAGAATTCGTACCTCCTTTTTGCCAAGATTTGAGATGGACGTCCCTTAAGACATTATCTATGGAGCCAGTTGGCCCTCACGGCCAAAATGGCCCAGTTTCAAGGTCAAACGAGACCTAGAGGAGGTAAACCACCAATTTTACTGATTTTCGTGTGCTATATTCCACACATTTTTTGGTGATCCGAAATTCGGACCTCATTTTTGCAAAAATTATACCTGGACGTCCGTTAAGACCTTACCTAAGGAGCCAGTTGGTCCTTACGGCCATAATGGCCCATTTTAAAAGTCAAACAAGACTTAGACAGGTAAACCACCCATTTTGCCAATTTTCGTGTGCTATAGTCAACAGATTTTTTGGTGATCCAAAATTTCGACCTCATTTTGCTAAAATTTTACCTGGACGTCCGTAAAGACCTTACCTATGGAGCCAGTTGACCCTAACTGCCCCATTTTCAAGGTCAAACGAGCCCTAGAGTAGATAAACCCCCATTTTACCAATTTTTGTGTGCTATAGTCCACATATTTTTCGGTGATCCAGAATTTCGACCTTATTTTTGCCCTAATTTTACCTGGACGTCCGTTAAGACGTTATCTATGGAAATAGTTTGCCCTCACGAACATAATGGCCTATTTTCAAGGTCACACGAGCCCTAGAGCAGGTAAAACCCCTATTTTACCGATTTTCGTGTGCTATAGTCCACAGATTTTTTGGTGATAAAAAATTCCGGCCTCATTTTGCCAAAATTTTACCTGGACATCCGTTAAGACCTTATCTATGGAGCCAATTGTCCCTCACGGCCAGAATGGCCAATTTTCAACATCAAACGAGCCTTAAAGCAGGTAAACCCCCGATTTTACCAATTTTCGTTTGCTATAGTCCACAGATTTTTTGGTGATCGAGAATTCCGACATCATTTTCGCCAAAATTTTACCTGGTCGTTTGTTAAGACCTTATCTATGGAGCTAGTTGGCCCTCACGGCCAAAATAGCCAATTTTCAAGGTCAAACGAGCCCTAGAGCAGAAAACCCCCTCATTTTACTCATTTTAGTGTGCTATAGTACACAGATTTTTTGGTGATAAAGAATTCCGAACTCATTTTTGCTAAAATTTTGTCGGGACATCCGTTAATACCTTACATGTGGATCTAGTTGGCCCTCACGGCCAGAATGTCCCATTTTCAGGATCAAACGGGACCTAGATGAGGTAAACCCCCTATTTTTACCAATTTTGTGTGTTATAGTCCGCAAATTTTTTGGTTATCCCTAATTTCGACCTCATTTTTGCATAAATTATACCTGGACGTCCGTTAAGACATTATCTATTGAGCTAGTAGACCCTCATAGCCAAAATTGCCCATTTTCAAGGTCAAACGAGCACTAGAGCAGGTAAACCACCCATTTTACCGATTTTCATGTGCTATAACTCACCATAGTATTTGGTGATCCAGAATTTTGACCTCATTTTTGCCAAAATTTTCCTGGACGTCCGTTAAGCCTTTATCTATGGAGCCAGTTGTCCCTCACGGACAGAATGGCCCATTTTCAAGGTCTAACGAGCCATAGAGCAGGAAAACCTCCAATTTTACAAATTTTCGTATGGTATAGTCCACGGAATTTTTTGTGATCCAAAATTCCAAGTTCATTTTTGCCAAAATCTTACCTGGACGTCCGTTAAGACCTTATATATGGAGCCAGTTGGCCCTCACAGCCAAAATGGCCAATTTTAAAGTTCAAACAACCCAAAGAGCAGGTAAACCCCCCCATTTTGACGATTTTCGTGTGCTATAGGTCACCATCTTTTTTGGGGATAAAGAATTTCGACGTTATTTTTGCCAAAATTTTAGCTGGACGTCCGTTAAGGCCTTACGTATGGATGCAGTTGGCCCTCACGGTCTGAATGACCCATTTTCTTGTTCAAACAAGCCCTAGAGCAGGTAAACCTTCCATTTTACCAATTTTTGTGTGCGATAGTCCACAAATTTTTTGGTTATCCGTAATTCCGACCTAATTTTTGCCAAAATTATACCTGGACGTCTGTTAAGACCTTATCTATTGAGCTAGTTGACACTCACAGCTAAAGTTACCCATTTTGAAGATCAAACGAGCCCTAGAGCAGGCAAACCACCCATTTTGCTGATTTTCGTGTGCTATAGCTCACCATAGTATTCGGTGATACAGAATTCTGACCAAATTTTTGTCAAAATTTTACCTAGACGTCCATTAAGACCTTTTCTATGGAGACAGTTGTACCTCACGGCCAGAATGGCCCATTTTCAAGGTCAAACAATCCTTAGAGCAGGTAAACCCCCGATTTTACCAATTTTCGTTTGCTATAGTCCACAGATTTTATGGTGATCGAGAATTCCGATATCATTTTTGCCAAAATTTTACCTCGACGTTAGTTAAGACCTTATCTATGGAGCTAGTTGACCCTCACGGCCAAAATGGCCAATTTTCAAGGTCAAACAAGCCCTAGAGCAGAAAAACCCCTCATTTTACTCATTTTAGTGTGCTATAGTACACGGATTTTTTGGTGATCAAGAATTCCGACCTTTGTTTTTTCAAAATTTTACCTGGACGTCCGTTAAGACCTTACCTATGAGGACAACTGTCCCTCACGGCCAAAACGATCCATTTTCAACGTCAAACGAGCCTTAGAGAAGGTAAACTCCCTATTTTAAAGATTTTTGTGTGCTATAGTCTACAGATTTTTTGGTGATCTGGAATTCCGACTTCATTTTTGCAAAAATTATGCCTGGACGTCCGTTAAGACCTTATATATGGAGCCAGTTGGCCCTCACGACCAAAATGGCTCATTTTCAAGGTCAAACGAGCTCTGGAGCAGGTAAACCCCCCATTTTACCGATTTTCGTGTGCTATAGGTCACCATCTTTTTTGGTGATCCAAAATTCCGACCTCATTTTTGCCAAAATTTAACCTGGACGTTTGTTAAGACCTTACCTATGGATCCAGTTGGCCCTCACGACCAGAATGGCCTATTTTCAAGGTCAAACGACACCTAGAGATGGTAAAACCCCCCATTTTACCGATTTTCATGTGCTACAGTCCACGAATTCTTTTGTGATCCAGAATTCCGACCTAATTTTTGCTAAAATTATACATGGACGTCCGTTAAGACCTTATCTATGGAGCCAGTTGGGCATCACAGCCAAAATGGCCCATTTTCAATGTCAAACGATCCTTAGAGCAGGTAAACCCCCCATTTTGCCGATTTTCGTATGCTATAGGTCACCATCTTTTGTGGTGATAAAGAATTCCGACCTCATTTTTGCCAAAATTATACCTGGACATCCGTTAAGACCTTACCTATGGATCCAGTTGGCCCTCACGGCCAGAATGACCCATTTGCAAGTTTAAATGAGCGCTGGAGCAGGTAAACCCCCTATTTTACCAATTTTGTGTGTTATAGTCCACAAATTTTTTGGTTATCCGTAATTTCGACCTCATTTTTGCATAAATTATACATGGACGTCCGTTAAGACCTTATCTATTGAACCAGTTGACCCTCACAGCCAAAATTGCCCATTTTCAAGGTCAAACGACCCCTATAGCAGGTAAACCACCTATTTTACCGATTTTCGTGTGCTATAACTCACCATAGTATTAGGTGATCCAGAATTCTGACCTCATTTGTGCAAAAATTTTACCTGGACGTCTGTTAAGACTTTATCTATGGAGCCAGTTGTCCCTCACGACCAGAATGACCCATTTTCAAGGTCTAAGGAGCCCTAGAGAAGTAATACTCCCATTTTACCGATTTTCGTGTGCTACAGTCTATGGTTTTTTTGGTGATTCAAAATTCTGACCTCATTTTTGCTAAAATTATACCTGGACATCCATTAAGACCTTATCTATGGAGCCAGTTGGTTCTCACGGCCAAAATGGCCCATTTTCAAGGTCAAATGAGCCCTAGAGTAGGTAAACCCCCATTTGGCCTATTTTCGTATGCAATAGGTCACCATCTTTTTTGGTGATCCAGAATTCCAAACTTATTTTAGCAAAAATTTTACCTGGACGTCCGTTAAGACCTTAGCTATTGACCCGGTTGGCCCTCACAGCCAGAATGGCCCAATTTCATGGTCAAACCATCCATAGAGTAGGGAAACCCCCCATTTTACCGATTTTCATGTGCGATAGTCCACAGATTTTTTGGTGATCCAGAATTCCGACCTCATTTTTGCCAACATTTTACCTGCACGTCCGTTCAAACATTATCTATGGAGCCAATTTGCCCTCAAGGCCAAAATGGCCCATTTTCAAGGTCAAACGAGACCTAGAGCAGGTAAACCCCCAATTTTACCGATTTTCGTGTGCTATTTTCAACACATTTTTTGGTGATCCGAAATTCCGACCTCATTTTTGCAAAAAGTATACCTAGACGTCCGTTAAGACCTTACCTATGGAGCCAGATGGCCATCACGGCCAGAATGGTCCATTTTCTTGGTCAAACGAGACCTAGAGTAGGTAAACCCCTCATTTTACTGATTTTCGTGTGCTATATTCCACACATTTTTTGGTAATCCGAAATTCGGACCTCATTTTTGCAAAAATTATACCTGGACGTCCGTTAAGACCTTACTTAAGGAGCCAGTTGGTCCTTACGGCCATAATGGCCCATTTTAAAAGTCAAACGAGACTTAGACAGGTAAACCACCCATTTTGCCAATTTTCGTGTGCTATAGTCAACAGATTTTTTGGTGATCCAAAATTTCGACCTCATTTTGCTAAAATTTTACCTGGACGTCCGTAAAGACCTTACCTATGGAGCCAGTTGACCCTAACTGCCAGAATGCCTCATTTTCAAGGTCAAACGAGCCCTAGAGTAGATAAACCCCCATTTTACCAATTTTTTGTGTGCTATAGTCCACAGATTTTTCGGTGATCCAGAATTTCGACCTTATTTTTGCCCTAATTTTACCTGGACGTCCGTTAAGACCTTATCTGTGGAAATAGTTTGCCCTCACGAACATAATGGCCTATTTTCAAGGTCACACGAGCCCTAGAGCAGGTAAAACCCCCATTTTACCAATTTTCGTGTGCTATAGTCCACAGATTTTTTGGTGATACAAAATTCCGACCTCATTTTACAAATTTTACCTGGACATCCGTTAAGACCTTATCTATGGAGCCAATTGTCCCTAACTGCCAGAATGCCTCATTTTCAAGGTCAAACGAGCCCTAGAGTAGATAAACCCCCATTTTACCAATTTTTGTGTGCTATATTCCACAGATTTTCGGTGATCCAGAATTTCGACCTTATTTTTGCCCTAATTTTACCTGGACGTCCGTTAAGACCTTATCTGTGGAAATAGTTTGCCCTCACGAACATAATGGCCTATTTTTAAGGTCACACGAGCCCTAGAGCAGGTCAATCCCCCATTTTACCGATTTTCGTGTGCTATAGTCCACAGATTTTTTGGTGATCGAGAATTTCGACATCATAATCGCCAAAATTTTACCTGGTCGTTTGTTAAGACCTTATCTATGGAGCTAGTTGGCCCTCACGGCCAAAATAGCCAATTTTCAAGGTCAAACGAGCCCTAGAGCAGAAAAAACCCCTCATTTTACTCATTTTAGTGTGCTATAGTACACAGATATTTTGGTGATAAAGAATTCCGACCTCATTTTTGCCAAAATTTTGTCGGGACATCCGTTATGACGTTACATGTGGATCCAGTTGGCCCTCACGGCCAGAATGACCCATTTGCAAGTTTAAATGAGCGCTAGAGCAGGTAAACCACTATTTTACCAATTTTGTGTGTTATAGTCCACAAATTTTTTGGTTATCCCTAATTTCAACCTCATTTTTGCATAAATTATACCTGGACGTCCGTTAAGATATTATCTATTGAGCCAGTTGACCCTCACAGCCAAAATTTCCCATTTTCAAGGTCAAACGAGCACTAGAGCAGGTAAACCACCCATTTTACCGATTTTCGTGTGCTATAACTCACCATAGTATTTGGTGATCCAGAATTCTGACCTCATTTTTGCCAAAATTTTCCTGGACGTCCGTTAAGCCTTTATCTATGGAGCCAGTTGTCCCTCACGGCCAGAATGGCCCATTTTCAAGGTCTAACGAGCCCTAGAGAAGGAAAACCCCCATTTTACCGATTTTCGTGTGCTACAGTCCAAAGATTTTTTGGTGATCCAGAATTCTGACCTAATTTTTGCTAAAATTATACCTGGACGTCCGTTAAGCCCTTATATATGGACCCAGTTGGCTCTAACGGCCAAAATGTCCCATTTTCAAGGTCAAATGAGCCCTAGAGTAGGTAAACCCCTATTTGGCCTATTTTGGTATGCTATAGTTCACCTTCTTTTTTGGTGATCCAGAATTCCGACTTTATTTTTGCCAAAATTTTACGTGGACGTCCGTTAAGACCTTATCTACGGAGCCGATTGGGCGTCACGGCCAGAATGGCCGGTTTTCATGGTCAATCGAATCCTAGAGCATGTAAACTGCCCATTTTACCGATTTTCTTGTGCGATAGTCCACATATTTTTTAGTGATACAGAATTCCGTCCTTGTTTTTGCCAAAATTTTACATGGACGTATATTAAGACATTATCTATGGAGCCAGTTGGCCCTCACGGCCAAAAAGGCCCATTTTCAAAGTCAAACGAGACCTAGACGAGGTAAATCCCCCATTTTACCAATTTTCGTGTGCTATATTCCACATATTTTTTGGTGATCCGAAATTCGTAACTCATTTTTTCCAAAATTATATTTGGACGTCCGTTAAGACCCTATCTATGGAGCCAGTTGGCCCTCACATCTAAAATGGCCCATTTTCAAGGCCAAATGAGCCCTAGAGCAGGTAAACCCCACATTATATCAATTTTTGTGTGCTATAGTCCACAGATTTTTTGGTGATCCTGAATTATGACCTCATTTTTGCCAAAATTATACTTGGACGTCCGTTAAGACCTTATATATGGAGCCAGTTGCCCCTGACCACTAAAATGGCCAATTTTAAAGGTCAAACGAGCCCTAGAGCAGATAAAACCCCCATTTTGCCGATTTTCGTGTCCTAGAGGTCACCATCTTTTTTTGTGATCCAGAATTGCGACCTCATTTTTGCCAATATTTAACCTGGATGTCCGTTAACACCTTATCTATGGAGCCAGTTGGCCCTCACGGCCAGAATGGCCCATTTTCAGGATCAAACGGGATCTAGATGAGGTAAACCCCCTATTTTTACCAATTTCGTGTGCTATAGTCCACGAATTTTTTGGTGATCCAAAATTTCAACATCATTTTTGCATAAATTATACCTGGACGTCCGTTAAGACCTTATCTATAGAGCCAGTTGGTCTTCACGGACAAAATGGCCCATTTTCAAGGTCAAATGAGACCTAGAGCAGGTAAACCACCCATTTAGCCTATTTTCGTGTGCTATAGGTCACCATAGTTTTTGGTGATCCAGAATTCCAACATCATTTTTGCCAAAACGTTATGTGGACGACCGTTAAAACCTTACATGTGGAGATAGTCGGACCTCACAACCAAAATGGCCCATTTTCAAGGTCAAACGAGCCCTAGAGTAGGAAAACCTCCAATTTTACAAATTTTAGTATGGTATAGTCCACGAATTTTTTTGTGATCCAAAATTCTGACTTCATTTTTGCCAAAATCTTACCTGGACGTCCATTAAGACCTTATCTATGGAGCCAGTTGGCCCTCACAGCCAAAATGGCCAATTTTAAAGTTCAAACAACAGAAAGAGCAGGTAAACCCCCCCATTTTGACGATTTTCGTGTGCTATAGGTCACCATCTTTTTTGGTATTCCAGAATTTCGACTTCATTTTTGCCAATATTTAATCTAGACGTCTGTTAAAACCTTACCTATGGAACCAGTTGGACCTCATGGCCAGAATGGCCCATTTTCAAGGTCAAACGAGACGTAGAGCAGGTAAACCCCCCATTTTAATG
The DNA here is from genome assembly GCF_900185275.1 of Solanum verrucosum. NCBI lineage: Eukaryota > Viridiplantae > Streptophyta > Magnoliopsida > Solanales > Solanaceae > Solanum > Solanum verrucosum. The sequence continues at coordinate 78,097 of NW_026020313.1, read as the reverse complement.
ATTTTCGTGTGCTATAGTCCACTGATTTTTTGGTAATCCAGAATTCCGACCTAATTTTTGCTAAAATTTCACCTGGACGTCCGTTAAGATGTTATCTATGTCGCCTGTTTTCCCTCACGTCCAAAATGGCCCATTTTCAAGGCCAAATGAGCCCTAGAGTAGGTAAACCCCTCATTTTACCTATTTTTGTGTGCCATAGTCCACAGATTTTTTGGTGATCCGAAATTCCTACTTTATTTTTGTAAAAATTATACCTGGACATCCGTTAAGACCTTATCTATGGAGCCAGTTGGCCCTCACGTTGAAAATGGCCCATTTTCAAGGTCAAACGAGCCGTAGAGCAGGTAAACCTCATATTTTGCCGATTTTCGTGTGCTGTAGGTCACAATCTTGTTTGGTGATAAAGTATTCCGAACTTATTTTTGCCAAAATTGTTTTTAGACGTTCGTTAAGACCTTACTTATGGATCCAGTTGGCGCTCACGGCCAAAATGACCCATTTTGAAGGTCAAACGAGCCCTAGCGTAGGTAAACCCCCTATTTTACCAATTTTTGTGTGCTATAGTCCACAAATTTTTTGGTTATCCGTAATTCCGACCTCATTTGTGCCAAAATCGTACCTGGACGTCCGTTAAGACCTTATCTATTGAGCCAGTTGACTCTCACAGCCAAAATTGCCCATTTTCACGGTCAAATGAGCCCTAGAGTAGGTAAACCACCCATTTTGCCGATTTTCGTGTGCTATAGCTCACCATAGTGTTCGGTGATCCAGAATTCCGACCCCATTTTTGCCAAAATTTTACCTGGACGTCTGTTAAGATCTTATCATTGGAGCCAGTTGTCCCTCACGGGTTGAATGGCCCATTTTCAAGGTCTAACAAGCCTTATAGAGGAAAACCCCCATTTTACCAATTTTCGTGTGCTATAGTCCACAAATTTTTTGGTGATCCAAAATTCTGAGCTATTTTTTGCTGAAATTATACCTGGACGTCTGTTAAAACCTTATCTATGGAGCCAGTTTCAAGGTCAAACGAGCCCTAGAGCAGGTAAATCCCCAATTTTACCGATTTTCGTGAGCTATAGTCAATAGATTTTATTGTGATCCGGAATTCTCCGACCTCATTTTTGCCAAAGGTTTAACTAGACATCCGTTAAGACCTTAGCTATTGAGCCAGTTAGCTCTGACGGCCAAAACGACCTATTTCCAAGGTCAAACGAGCCCTGAGCAGGTCAACCCCCACTTTTACCAATTTTCATGTGCTATATTTCACCATCTTTTTTGGTGATTCAGAATTCCGACCTTATTTTTGCTAAAATTTTACCTAGACGTCCTTTCAGACCTTACCTATGGAGCCAGTTGGCCCTAACTGCTAGTATGGCCCATTTTCAAGGTCAAACAAGCCCTAAAGAAGGTAAACCCCCAATTTTGCAGATTTTCGTGTGCTATAGGTCACAATATTTTTTGGTGATATCGAATTACGACCTCATTTTTGCCAAAATTTTACCTGGACGTACGTAAAGACCTTATCTATGGAGCCAGTTGGCCCTCATGGCCAGAATAAACCATTTTCAAAGTCAAACGAACCCTAGAGCAGGTAAACCCCCCATTTTGCCGATTTCGTGTGCTATATTCAAGGATTTTTTGCTGATTCAGAATTTTGACCTCATTTTTGCCAACATTTTACCTGGACGTCCGTTAAGACCTTACCTATGGGGACAGTTGGCCCTCACGGCCAAACCGATCCATTTTAAAGCTCAAACGAACCCTAGAGCAGGTAAACCCCTCATTTTGCTGATTTTCGTCTGCTATAGGTCACCATCTTTTTGGGAGATCAAGAATTCTGACCTCACTTTTGACAAAATTTTACACGAACGTACGTTCAGACGTTACCTATGTAGCCAGTTGACCCTCACGGCCAGAATGGCCCATTTTGAAGGTCAAACGAAACCTAGAGAAGGTAAACCCCCAATTTTGCCGATTTTTGTGTGCTATAGTTCACCATCTTTTTTGGTAATCCAGAATTCCGACCTCATTTTTGCCAAAATTATACCTGGACGTCCGTTAAGACCTTATCTATGGGGCCAGTTTGCCCTCACGGCCAGAATGGACCATTTTCAATGTCAAACGAGCTCTAGAGAAGGTAAATCCCCTATGTTGCTATAGTTCAAAGATTTTTTGGTAATCTAGACTTCCGACTTCATTTTTGCCAAAATTTAACCTCGACGTGTGTTAAGAGCTTATCTATGGAGCCAGTTGGTCCTCACGGCCAAAATGGACCATTTTCAAGGTCAAACGAGCCCTGGAGCAGGTAAACCCCCCATTTTATCGATTTTCGTGTGCAATAGTCCACAGATATTTTGGTGATCCAGAATTCTGACCTCATATATGCCAAAATTTTACCTGAATATCCGTTAAGACCTTTTTTATGCTGCCAGTTGGCCCTCACGGTCAAAATGTCCCATTTTCAATGTTAGACGAGTCCTAGAGCAGGTAAACCCCTAATTTTACCAATTTTCGCTCACAGCCAAAATGGCCCATTTTCAAGGTGAAACGAGCACTAGAGCAGGTAAACCCCCCATTTTACCTTTTTCGAGTGCTATAGTCCACAGATTTTTCGTGATCCAAAATTCCGATCTCATTTTTGCAAAAATTTTACCTGGACGTCTGTTAAGACCATACCTATGAGGACACTTGCACCGCATGGCCAAATCGATCCATTTTCAATGTTAAACGAGCCCTAGAGTAGGTAAACCCCCTATTTTGCCGATTTTCGTGTGCTATACATCAACATTTTTTTTGGTGATAAAGAATTCCGACTTAAGTTTTGCCAAAAATTTACCTGAACCTCTGTTAAAACCTTACCTATGGAGCCCGTTGGCCCTCACGGCAGAATGACCCATTTTCAATGTCAAACGATCCCTAGAGAAGGTAAACCCCCTATTTTACCTATTTTTGTGTCCTATAGTCCACAGATTTTTTGGTGATTCGGAATTTCAACTTCATTTTTGAAAAAAATTTACCTGGACGTCCGTTAAGACCTTTTCTATGGATCTAGGTGGTCCTCTTGGCTTGAATAGCCCATTTTCAATGTCAAAAGAGCCATAGTGCAGGTAAACACCCCGTTTTATCAATTTTCGTGTGCTATAGTCCATATATTTTTTTGGTGATCCGAAATTCCGACGTCATTTTTGCCAAAATTATACCTGGACGTCCGTTAAGACCTTAACTATGGAGCCAGTTGGCCCTCACGGCCAGAATGACCCATTTTCAAAGTTAAATGAGCGCTAGAGCAGGCAAACCCCCTATTTTACAAATTTTTGTGTGCTATAGTCCACAAATTTTTTGGTTATCCTTAATTCCGACCTCAGTTTTGCCAAAATTATACCGGACGTCCGTTAAGAATTTATCTATTGAGCCAATTGACCCTCACAGCCAAAATTGCCCATTTTCAAGGTCGAACGAGCATTAGAGGAGGTAAACCACCCATTTTGCCGATTTTAGTGTGTTATAGCTCACCATAATATTCGGTGATCCAGAATTCTGACCTCATTTTTGCCAAAATTATACATGGACGTCTGTTAAGACTTTATCTATGGAGCCAGTTGTCCCTCATGGCCAGAATGGCCCATTTTCAAGGTCTAACGAGCCCTAGAGAAGTAAAACCCCCATTTTACCGATTTTCGTGTGCTACAGACCAAGGATTTTTTGGTGATCCAAAATTCTGACCTCATTTTTGCTAAAGATATACCTGGACATCCGTTAAGACCTTATCTATAGAGCCAGTTGGCTCTCACGGCCAAAATGGCCCATTTTCAAGGTCAAATGAGCCCTAGTGTAGGTAAACCTCCATTTGGCCTATTTTCGTATGCTATAGTTCACCATCTTTTTTGGTGATCCAGAATTCCGACCTTATTTTTGCCAAAATTTTACCTCGACGTCTGTTAAGACCATACCTATGGACTTGATTGACCCTCACGGCCAGAATGGCCCGATTTCAAGGACAAACGAGCCCTAAAGCAGGGAAACCCCCAATTTTACCGATTTTCGTATGCGATAGTCCACACATTTTTTGGTGATCCAAAGTTCTGACCTCAGTTTTACCAAAAGTATACCTGGACGTCCGTTAAGACCTTACCTATGGAGCCAATTGGCCATCACGTCCAGAATGGCCCATTTTCAAGGTCAAACGAGACCTAGAGCAGGTAAACCCCCCATTTTACTGATTTTCGTGTGGTATAGACCACAGATTTTTTGGTGATCCAGAATTCTGACCTAATTTTTGCTAAAATTATACATGTATGTCCGTTCAGAACTTATCTATGGACCCAGTTGTCCCTCACGGCCAAAATGACCCTTTTTCAAGGTCAAACGAGACCTAGAGCAGGTAAACACCCCATTTTACCAATTTTCGTGTGCTATAGTCCACACATTTTTTGGTGATCCAAAATTCCGACCTCATTTTTGCCAAAAGTATACCTGGACGTCCATTAAGACCTTACCTATGGAGCCAGTTGGCCATCACGTCCAGAATGGCTCATTTTTAAGGTCAAACTAGCCCCAGAGCAGGTTAACCCGCCATTTTACCGATTTTCGTTTGCTTTAGTCCACAGATTTTTTGGTGATTCAGATTTCCGACCTCATTTTTGCCAAAATTTACCTGGACGTTTGTTAAGACCTTATCTATGGAGCCAGTTGGTCCTCATGGCCAAAATTGCCCATTTTCAAGGTGAAACGAGCCATAGAGTAGGTTAACCCCCCATTTTACCTATTTTCAATAGCTATAGTCCACAGTTTTTTGGGTCATCCAAAATACCGACCGCATTTTGCCAAAATTTTACCTGGACATCCGTTAAGATGTTATCTATGTGGCCTATTTTCCCTCACGTCCAAAATGGCTCATTTTCAAGGCCTAATGAACCCTAGAGAAGGTAAACCCCCCATTTTACCAATTTTTGTATGCTATGGTGATCCGGAATTGTGACTTCATTTTTGCAGAAATTATACCTGGACGTCCGTTAAGACCTTATCTATGGAGCCAGTTGGCCATCACGGCCAAAATGGCCCATTTTCAAGGTCAAACGAGCCTTAGAGCAGGTAAACCCCCATTTTGTCGATTTTCGTGTGCTATAGGTCTCCATCTTTTTTGGTGATCCAGAATTCAGACCTCATTTTTGCCAAAACTTTACCTGGACATTCGTTAAGACCTTACATATGAATCCAGTTGACCCTCACGGCCAAAATGATCTATTTTGAAGGTCAAACGACCCCTAGAGCAGGTAAACCCCATATTTTACCAATTTTTGTATGCTATAGTCCACAAATTTTTTGGTTATCCGTAATTTCGACCTCATTTTTGCCAATATTATACCTAGACGTCCGTTAAGACTTTATCTATTGAGCGAGTTGACCCTCACAGCCAAAATTGTCCATTTTCAAGGTCAAACGAGCCCTAGATTAGGTAAACCACCCATTTTGCCAATTTTCGTGTGCTATAGTTCACCATAATATTCAGTGATCCAGAATTCTGACCTCATTTTTGCCAAAATTTTACCTGGACGTCCGTTAAGATCTTATCTATGGAACCAATTGTCCGTCATGACCAGAATGGCCCATTTTCAAGGTGTAACGAACCCTAGAGAAGGAAAACCACAATTTTACCGATTTTCATGTGCTATAGTCCACAGATTTTTTGGTAATCCAGAATTCTGACCTAATTTTTACTAAAATTATACCTGGACGTCCGTTAAGACCTTATCTATGGAGCTAGATGGCTCTCACGGCCAGAATGACCCATTTTCAAGGTCAAATGAGCCCTAGAGTAGGTAAACCCACATTTGGCCTATTTTCGTGTGCTATAGTTCACCATCTTTTTTGGTAATCCAAAATTCCGACATTATTTTTGCCAAAATTTTACCTCGACGTCCATTAAGACCTTACCTATGGAGCAGGTTGGCCCTCGCAACCAGAATAGCCCATTTTCAAGGTCAAACGAGCCCTAGAGCAAGGAAACCACCCATTTTACCAATTTTCGTGTGCGATAGTCCACAAATTTTTTGGTGATCCAGAATTCTGACCTCATTTTTGCCAAAACTTTACCTGGACGTCCGTTGACATTATCTATGGAGCTAGTTGGCCCTCACGGCCAACATGGCCCATTTTCAAGGTCAAACGAGACCTAGAGGAGGTAAACCCCCATTTTACCGATTTTCGTATGCTATAGTCCATACATTTTTTTATGATCCAAAATTCCGACCTCATTTTTGCAAAAATTATACTTGGACATCCGTTAAGAACTTACATATGGAGCCAATTGTCCCTCACGGCCAGAATGGCCCATTTTCAAGGTCAAACGTGACCTAGAGCAGGTAAACCCCCCTTATTTTACTGATTTCCGTATGCATAGTCCACAAATTTTTTGGTGATCCAGAATTTCGACATAATTTTTGCTAAAATTGTACTTGGATGTCCCTTAAAACCTTATCTATGGAGCCAGTTGGCCCTCACGACCAAATTGGCCTATTTTCAAGGTCAATGATCCCTAAAGCAGGTAAACCCCCATTTGACCTATTTTCGTGTGCTATAGTTCACCATCTTTTTTTGTGATCTTGATTTTTGACCTCATTTTTGCCAAAATTTTACCTAGACGTCCGTAAAGACCTTACCTATGGAGCCAGTTGACCCTCATAGCTAGAATTCCCCATTTTCAAGGTCAAACGAGCCATTGAGTAGATAAACTTCAATTTTACTGATTTTTGTATGCTATCGTCCATGGATTTTTTGGTTATCCAGAATTCCGACCTTATTTTTGCTAAAATTTTACCTGGACATCCGTTAAGACCTTATTTGTGGTTCCAGTTGGCCCTCACGGACAAAATGGTCCATTTTCAAGGTCAAATGACCCCTAGAGCAGGTAAAACCCCCATTTTACTGATTTTCGTGTGCTATAGTCCACAGATTATTTGGTGATCCAAAATTCCGACCTCATTTAGCCAAAATTTTGCCTGGACGTCCGTTAAGACGTTATCTATGTGGCCTTTTTTCCATCATGTCCAAAATGGCCCATTTTCAAGGACAAATGAGCCCTAGAGTAGGAAAACCCGCCATTTTACCAAATATTGTGTGCTATAGTCCACAAATTTTTTGGAGACCTGCATTCCGGCTTCATTTTTGCAAAAAATTTACCTAGACGTCCGTCAAGACCTTATCTATGGAGCCAGTTGGCCCTCACAACCAAAATGGCTAATTTTCAAGTTCAAACGATCCCTAGAGCAGGTAAACCCCCCAATTTGCCAATTTTCGTGTGATATAGGTCACCATCTTTTTTGGTGATCAAGAATTCCGACCTCATTTTTGCCAAAATTTAATCTGGATATCTGTTAAGACCTTAACTATGGAGCGTGCTGGCCCTCACGGCCAGAATGTCCTATTTCCAAGGTCAAACGACACCTAGAAAAGGTAAACCCCCCATTTTACTGATTTTCGTGTGATATACTCCACATATATTTTGTTGATCAAGAATTCCGACTAATTTTTGCTAAAATTATACCTGGACGTTCGTTAAGACCTTATCTATGAAGCCAGTTGGCCCTCACTTCAAAAATGTCCCATTTTCAAGGTCAAATGAGCCCTAGAGTAGGTAAACCCCCATTTGGCCGTTTTTCGTGTGCTATAGTTCACCATCTTATTTGGAGATCCAGAATTCCGACCTTATTTTTTCCAAAATCTAACTTGGACGTCTGTTAAGACCTTACTTATGGAGCCCGTTGGCCCTCACGGCCAGAATGGCACATTTTAAAGGTCAAACGAGACCTAGAGCAGGTAAACCCCCACATTTTATCGATTTTCGTGTGCTATAGTCCACAGATTTTTTGGTGATCCAGAATTCTGACCTAATTTTTGCTAAAATTATACCTGGACGTCCGTTAAGACCTTATCTATGGAGCAAGTTGGCCCTCACGGCCAAAATGGCCCATTTTCAAGGTCAAACGATCCCTAGATCAGGTAAACACCCCATTTTACCAATTTTGGTGTGCCATAGTCCACATATTTTTTTGGTGATCCGAAATTCCGATGTCATTTTTGCAAAAATTATACCTGGACGTCCGTTAAAACCTTATCTATGGAGCCAGTTGGGCATCACGGCCAAAATGCCCCATTTTCAAGGTCAAACGATCCCTAGAGCAGGTAAACCCCACATTTTGCCGATTTTCGTGTGCTATAGGTCACCATCTTTTTTGGTGGTAAATAATTCCGACCTCATTTTTTCCAAAATTTTATCGAGACATCCGTTAAGACCTTACCTATGTATCCAGTTGGCCCTCACGGCTAGAATGACCCATTTTCAAGGTTAAACGAGCGCTAGAGCAGTTAAACCCCCTATTTTACCAATTTTTGTGTGCTATAGTCCACAAATTTTTTGGTTATCCTTAATTCCGATCTCATTTTTGACAAAATTATACCGGTCGTCCGTTAAGAACTTATCTATTGAGCCAGTTGACCCTCACAGCCAAAATTGCCCATTTTCAAGGTCAAACGAGCCCTAGCCACCCATTTTGCCGAATTTCGTGTGCTATAGCTCACCATAGTATTCAGTGATCCAGAATTCTGACCTCATTTTTGCCAAAATTTTACCTAGACGTCCGTTAAGATCTTATCTGTGGAGCCAATTGTCCATCATGGCCAGAATGGCCCATTTTCAAGGTGTAACGAACCCTAGAGAAGGAAAACCACAATTTTACCGATTTTCATATGCTATAGTCCACAGATTTTTTGGTGATCCAGAATTCTGACCTAATTTTTCTAAAATTATACCTGGACATCCGTTAAGACCTTATCTATGGAGCTAGTTGGCTCTCATGGCCAGAATGGCGCATTTTCAAAGTCAAATGAGCCCTAGAGTAGGTAAACCCACATTTGGCCTATTTTCGGGTGCTATAGTTCACCATCTTTTTTCGTGATCCAGAATTCTGACATTATTGTTGACAAAATTTTACCTGGACGTCCATTAAGACCTTACCTATGGATACGGTTGGCCCTCGCGGCCAGAATAGCCCATTTTAAAGGTCAAACGAGCCCTAGAGCAGGGAAACCCCCCATTTTACCGATTTTTGTGTGCGATAGTCCACAAATATTTTGGTGATCCAGAATTCCGACCTCATTTTTGCCAAAACTTTACCTGGACATCCGTTGACATTATCTATGGATCTAGTTGGCCCTCACGGCCAACATGGCCCATTTTTAAGATCTAACGAGACCTAGAGGAGGTAAACCTCCATTATACCAATTTTCGTGTGCTATAGTCCATACATTTTTTGGGTATCCAAAATTCCAACTTCATTTTTGCCAAAATTATACCTGGACGTCCGTTAAGAACTTACATATGGAGCCAATTGTCCCTCACGGCCAAAATGGCCCATTTTCAAGGTCAAACGACACCTAGAGCAGGTAAACCCCCCATTTTACTAATTTTCGTGTGCTATAGTCTACAGATTTTTTGGTGATCCAAAATTCCGACATTATTTTTCCTAAAATAATACCTGGATGTCCGTTAAAACCTTATCTATTGAGCAAGTTGGCCCTCATGACCAAAATGGCCCATTTTCAAGGTCAATGATCCCTAGAGCAGGTAAACCCCCATTTGGCCGATTTTCGTGTGCTATAGTTCACTATCATTTTTTGTGATCCAGAATTCCGACCTCATTTTTGCCAAAATTTTACCTGGACGTTCGTAAAAACATTATTTGTTGATCCAGTTGGCCCTCAAGGCCAAAATGGCCCATTTTCAAGGTCAAAGGAGCCCTAGAGCAGGTAAAACCCCCATTTTACCGATTTTCATGTGCTATATTCCACAGATTATTTGGTGATCCGAAATTTCGACCTTATTTTGCCAAAATTTTAACTGGACGTCCGTTAAGACGTTATCTATGTGGACTTTTTTCCCTCATGTTCAAAATGGCCCATTTTCAAGGACAAATGACCCCTAGAGTAGGAAAACTACCAATTTTACCGATTTTTGTGTGCTATAGTCCACAAATTTTTTTGAGATCCTGAATTCCGACTTTATTTTTGCAAAAATTTTACCTAGACGTTCGTTAAGACCTTATCTATGGAGCCAGTTGGCCCTCACGACCAAAATGGCCAATTTTCAAGTTCAAAAGAGCCCTAGAGCAGGTAAACCCCCCAATTTGCAAATTATCGTGTGCTATAGGTCACCATATTTTTTTTTGATCCAGAATTCCGATCTCATTTTTGCCAAAATTTTACCTGGACGTCCCTTAAGACCTTATATATGGAACTAGATTGCCCTCACGGCCAAAATGGCACATTTTCTAGGTCAAACGAGCCATAGACTAGGTAAACCCTCCATTTACCGATATTCGTGTGCTTTCCACGAATTATTTGGTTATCCGAAATCGCGAACTCATTTTTGCCAAAATTCTACCTGAACATACGTTAAGAACTTACCTATGGAGACAGTTTGCCTTCACGACCAAAATGGCACATTTTCAAAGTCAAACGAGCCCTAGAGCAGGTTAACCCCCCATGTTACCGATTTTCATGTGCTATAGTCCAAAGATTTTTTGGTGATCCGGAATTCCAATCTCATTTTATCCAAAATTTTACCTGGACGTCCGTTAAGACCTTACCTATGGGGACAGTTGTCCCTTATGGCCAAAACGATCCATTTTCAAACTGAAAATAGCCCTAGAACAGGTAAACCCCTCATTTTACCGATTTTTGTCTGCTAAAGGTCACCATCTTTTTTGGTGATAAAGAATTCCGACCTCATTTTTACCATAATTTTACCTGGACGTCCGTTAAGACAATACCTATAGAGCAACTTGGCCCTCACGGCCAGAAAGACCCATTTTCAAGGTCAAACGTGCCCTAGAGAAGATAAACCCCCTATTTTACCGATATTCGTGTGCTATAGTCCACAGATTTTTTTGGTGATTCGGAATTCCGACCACATTTTGACAAAATATTACCTGGACGTCCGTTAAGACCTTTCCTATGGAGCCATTTTGCCCTCACGGCCAAAATGGCCCATTTTCAAGGTCAAACGAGCCCTACAATAGGTAAACCCCCCATTTTGCAGATTTTCGTGTGCTATAGGTCACCATATTTTTTGTTGATATCGAATTATGACCTCATTTTTGCCAAAATTTTACCTGGACCTACGTAAAGACCTTATCTATGGAGCCAATTGGCCCTCACAGCTAAAATAAACCATTTTCAAGGTCAAACGAACCCTAGAGCTGGTAAACCCCACATTTTACCGATTTTCGTGTGCTATAGGTCACCATCCTTTTTGGTAATAAACAATTCTGATCTCATTTTTACCATAATTTTACCTGGACGTCCGTTAACACCATACCTATAGAGCAAGTTAGCCCTCACGGCCAGAATAGACCATTTTCAAGGTCAAACGAACTCTAGAGCTGGTAAACCCCCCATTTTAACGATTTTTGTGGGCTATAGGTCACCATCTTTTTTGGTAATAAAAATTCCGATCTTATTTTTACCATAATTTTACCTGGACATCCGTTAAGACCATACCAATAGAGCAAGTTGGCCCTCACGGCTAGAAAGACCCATTTTCAAAGTCAAACGTGCCCGAGAGAAGGTAAACCCCACATTTAACCATTTTTGTGTGCTGTAATACTCCACGGATTTTTTGGTGAACCGGAATTCCGACCTTATTTTGACAAAATTTTACCTGGACGTCCGTTAAGACCTTATCTATGGAGCCAGTTTGCCCTCACGGCCAAAATGGCCTATTTTCAAGGTCAAACGATCCCTAGAGTATGTAAACCCCCCAATTTTGTAGATTTTCGTGTGCTATAGGTCACCATATTTTTTGGTGATATCGAATTTCGACATCATTTTTGCCAAAATTTTACCTGGACGTTCGTTAAGAACTTATCTATCGAGCCAGTTGTCCCTCGCGACCAAAATGACCCATTTTCAAGGTCAAACGAGGCCTAGAGCAGGTAAACCCCCCATTTTAGCAATTTTCGTGTGCTAATAGTGCACAGATTTTTTGGTGATCCGAAATTCCGACCTCATTTTTGCCAAAATTTTAACTGGACTTTCGTTAAGACGTTACCTAAGGAGCCAGTTGGCTCTTATGGCCAAAACAACCTATTTCCAAGGTCAAACGAGCCCAGGGCATGTAAACACCAACTTTTACCAATTTTCATGTGCTATATTTTACCATCATTTTTGGTGATTCAGAATTTCGACCTCATTTTTGATAAAATTTTACCTGGACGTCAGTTAAGACCTTACCTATGGAGCCAGTTTGCCCTCACGGCCAGAAAGACCCATTTTCTAGGTCAAACGTGCCCTAGAGAATGTAAAGCCCCATTTTACCGATTTTCGTGTGCTATAGTCCACGGATTTTTTGGTGATCCAAAATTTCGACCTCATTTTTACCAAAATTTTACTTTGATGTCCGTTAAGACCTTACCTATGGAGCCAGTTTGCCCTCACGGCCAAAATGGCCTATTTTCAAGGGCAAACGAGCCCTAGAGCAGGTAAACCCCCCATTTTAGCGATATTCGTGTGCTATGGTCCACATATTTTTTGATGATCCAAAATTCTGACCTCATTTTGATGAAATTTTACATGGACGTCCGTTAAGACCTTATCTACGAAACTCGTTTGCCCTCACAGTCACATGTTCTATATTCAAGGTCAAACAAGCCCTATATTAGGTAAACCCCCCATTTTGCAGATTTTGTGTGCTATAGGTCACCATATTTTTTGGTGATCCCGAATTCCGACCTTATTTTTGCAAAAATTTTACTTGGACGTCCGTTAAGACCTTACCTATGGAGCCAGTTGGCCCTCATGGCCAAAATGGCCCATTTTTAAGGTCAAACGACCTCTAGAGCAGGTAAACCCCCCATTTTAGCGACTTGCGGGTGCTGTAGTACACGGATTTTTTGGTGATCCAGAATTTCGACCTTATTTTGCCAAAATTTTACCTGGACATCCGTTAAGACCTTATATATGGAGCAAGTTTGCCCTCACGGCCAAAATGGCCCATTTTCAAGGTCAAACGAGCCCTAGAGTATATAAACCCCCCATTTTGCGTGTGCTATAGGTCACCATTTTTTTGGTGATCCAGAATTCTGACCTGATTTTTGACAAAATTTTACCTGGACGCTAGTTAAGACCTTATCTATGGAGCCAGTTGGCCCTCACGGCCAGAATGACCCATTTTCAAGGTCAAATGACCCTTAGAGCGGGTAAACCCCCCATTTTACAGATTTTCGTGTGCTATAGTTCACGAATTTTTTGGTGATCCAAAATTTCGACCTCATTTTCGCCAAAGTTCTACCTGGACATCCGTTAAGACCTTACCTATGGAGCCAGTTGGCCACCATGGCCAGAATGACCCATTTTCAAGGTCAAACGAACCATAGAGCAGGTATACCCCTTTTTTTTATCGATTTTCATTTGCAATAGTTCACTGATTTTTGGGTGATCCAAAATTGCGAACTCATTTTTGCCAAAATTTTACCTTGTCAACCGTTAAGACCTTATCTATGGAGCCAGTTTTCCCTCCCGGCCAAAATGGCACATTTTCTGGGTCAAACGAGCCCTAGAGCAGGTAAACCCCCCATTTTACCGAATTTCGTGTGCTATAGTCCACGATTTTTTTGGTGATTTAGAATTTCGACCTCATTTTCCCCAAAATTCTACCTGGACGTCCGTTAAGACCTTACCTATAGAGCCAGTTTGCCCTCACGGCCAAAATGGCCCATTTTCAAGGGCAAACGAGCCCTAGAGCAGGTAAACCCCCCATTTTGCAGATTTTCGTGTGCTATAGGTCACAATATTTTTTGGTGATATCGAATTACGACCTCATTTTTGCCAAACTTTTACCTGGACGTACGTAAAGACCTTATCTATGGAGCCAGTTGGCCCTCACGGCCAGAATAAACCATTTTCAAGGTCAAACGAGCCCTATAGTAGGTAAGCCCCTCATTTTGCAGATTTTGTGTGCTATAGGTCACCATATTTTTTGGTGATCCCAAATTCCGACCTTATTTTTGCCAAAATTTTACTTGGACGTCCGTTAAGACCTTACCTATGGAGCCAGTTGGCCCTCCTGACTAGAATGGCCCATTTTCAAGGTCAAACGAGCCCTAGAGAAGGTAAACCCCCCATTTTACTGATTTTCGTGTGCTATAGTCTACGGATTTTTTGGTGATCCAAAATTCCAACCTCATTTTTGCCAAAAATATACTCGGACGTCTATTAAGACTTTATATATGGAACCAGTTGTCCTTCACGGCCAAAATGGGACATTTTCAAGGTCAAACGAGCCATAGAGCAGGTAAACCCCCCATTTTACCGATTTTCATGTGTTATAGTCCACGAATTTTTTGGTGATCCAAAATTTCGACCTCATTTTCGCCAAAGTTCTACCTGGACGTCCATTAAGACCTTACCTGTGGAGCCAGTTGGCCCTCACAGCCAAAATGGCCCATTTTCAAGGTCAAACGAGCCATAGAGCAGGTAAACCCCCCATTTTACCGATTTTTGTGTGCTATAGTCCACAAATTTGTTGGTTATCCGGAATTCCGACCTCATTTTTGCCAAAAGTATACCCGGACATCCGTTAAGACCGTATCACGGCCAAAATGTCGCATTTTCAAGGTCAAACGATCCCTAGAACAGGTACAGCCCCCATTTAACGAATTTTCGTGTGCTATAGTCCACTTATTTTTTGGTGATCCGAAACTCGGACCTCATTTTATCCAAAATTTTACCTGGACGTCCGTTAAGACCTTACCTATGTGGACAGTTGGCCCTTACGGCCAAAACGATCCATTTTCAAACTCAAACGAGCCATAGAGCAGGTAAACCCCCCCATTTTGCCTATTTTCGTGTGCTATAGGTCACCATCATTTTTGGTGATAAAGAATTTGGATCTCATTTTTGCCAAAATTTTACTTGGACGTCCGTTAAAACCTTACCTATAGAGCAAGTTGGCCCTCACGGCCAGAAAGACCCATTTTCAAGGTCAAACGTGCCCTAGAGAAGGTAAACCCCCATTGTACCCATTTTCGTACGGTATAGTCACCGGATTTTTAGGTGATCCAAAATTTTGACTTCATTTTTGCCAAAGTTCTACCTGGACGTCTGTTAAGTCCTTACCTATGGAGCCAGTTGGCCCTCACGGCCAAATTGGCACATTTTCAAGGTCAAACGATCCCTAGAGCAAGTAAACCCCCCTTTTTACCGATTTTCGTGTGCTATGGTCAACTAATTTTTTGGTTATCCAAAATTTCGATCTCATTTTTGCCAAAGTTCTATCCGGACGTCCGTTAAGACCTTACCCATAGATCCAGTTGTCCCTCACAGCCAGAATGACCCATTTTCAAGGTCAAACGAACCCTAGAGCAGGTAAACCCCCTATTTGGCGGATTTTCGTTTGCTATAGGTCAACATCTTTTTTGGTGATCCAGAATTTGGACCTCTTTTTCAAAAAAAAATTTCCTGGACGTCAGTTAAGACCTCAATTAGGGAGCCAGTTTGCCTTCAAGGCTAGAGTGACCCATCTTCAAGGTTAAATGAGTCATAGAGCAAGTAAACCCCCCATTTTACCGATTTTCGTGTGCTGTAGTCCACAGATTTTTTGGTGATCCAGAATTCCGACCTCATTTTTGCCAAAATTTTAACTGGACGTCCATTAAGACCTTATCAATGGAGCTAGTTCGCCCTCACGGCTAAAATGACCCATTTTCAAGGTAAAACGTGCCCTAGAGCAGGTACACCCTATTTTACCGATTTTCGTATGCTATAGTCCACGAATTTTTTGGTGAACCAGAATTCCCAACTCATTTTTGCAAAAATTTTATCTGAACGTCCGTTAAGACCTTATCTATGGAGCCAGTTTGCCCTCACCGCCAAAATTGCCCATTTTCAAGGTCAAATGACCCCTAGAGAAGGTAAACCCCCCATTTTGAAGATATTTGGGTGCTATAGGTCACCACATTTTTTGGTGATCCCGAATTCCGACCTCATCATTGCCAAAATTTTACTTGGACGTTCGTTAAGACCTTACCTAGACGTTAGTTAAGACCTTACCTATGGAGCCTGTTGGCCCTCACGGCCAGAATGGCCCATTTTCAAGGTCAAACGAGCCATAGAGGAGGTAAACCCACCATTTTACCGAATTTCGTGGGCTATAGTCCATAGATATTTTGGTGATCCAGAATTCCGACCTCATTTTTGCAAAAATTTTACCTCTACGTCCGTTAAGACCTTATATATGGAGCCAGTTGGCCCTCACGACCAGAATGGCCCATTTTCAAGGTCAAACAAGCCCTAGGTAGGTAAACCCCCTATTTTAGTGATTTTCGTGTGCTATAGTCCACAAATTTTTAAGTGATACGGAATTCCGACCACATTTTTGCCAAAATGTTACCTGGACTTCCGTTAAAACCTTATCTACGAAGCCAATTGGTCCTCACGGCCATAATGGCCCATTTTCAAGGTCAAACAAGCCATAGAGCAGGTAAACCCCCCATTTTACCGATTTTCGTGTGCTATAGTCCACTGATTTTTTGGTGATCCGGAATTCCGACCTCATTTTTACCCAAATTTTACCTGGACGTCCGTTAAACCTTACCTATAGAGCAAGTTGGCCCTCAGACTGAATGACCAATTTTCAAGGTCAAACGTGCCCTAGAGAAGGTAAACCTCCAGTTTACCAATTTTCGTGTGTTATAGTCTCCAGATTTTTTGGTGATCCGTAATTCCGACCTCATTTTTTCCAAAATTTTACCTTGATATCCGTTAAGACCTTACCTATGGAGCCACTTGGCGCTCACGGCCAAAACAACCCATTTTCAAGGTCAAACAAGCCCAAGATAAGATAAACCCCTCATTTTACCGATTTTCGTGTCCTATAGTCCACAGATTTATTGGTGATCCAGAATTCCGACCTCATTTTTTCCAAAATTTAACCTTGATATCTATTAAGACCTTACCTATGGAGCCACTTGGCGCTCACAACCAAAATTGACCATTTTTATGGTCAAACGAGCCCTAGAGAAGATAAACCCCCCTATTTTGCCGATTTTCGTGTGCTATAGGTCGTCATCTTTTTTGGTGATCCAGAATTCGGACCTCATTTTTGACAAAATTTTACCTGGACGTCAGTTAACACCTTACCTATGGAGCCAGTTGGCCCTCACTGCCAGAATGGCCCATTTTCAAGGTCAAACGAGCCATAAAGCAGCTAAACCCCCCATTTTACCGATTTTCGTGCGCTATAGTCCACAAATTTTTAGGTGATCCAGAGTTGCGACCTCATTTTTGCCAAAATATTACCTAGACATCCGTTTAGACCTTATCTATGGAGCCAGTTGGCGCTCACGGCCAAAATGGCCCATTTTCAGGGTCAAATAAGCCCTAGAGCAGGTAAACCCCCCATTTTATCGATTTTCGTGTGCTATAGTCCATACATTATTTGGTGATCCAGATTTCCGAACTCATTTTTGCCAAAATTTTACTTGGACATTCATTAAAACCTTATATATGGAGCCAGTTTACCCTCACGGCCAAAATGACCCATTTTCAAGGTCAAACGATCCCTAGAGCAGGTAAACCCCCAATGTTACCGATTTTCATGTGCTATAGTCCACGAATTTTTTGGTGATTCAAAATTCCAAGCTCATTTTTACCAAAAATTTACCTAGGCGTCCGTTAAGACCTTACCTATGGGGACAATTGGCCCTCACGGCGAAAATGATCCATTTTCAAGAACAAACGAGCCCTAGAGAATGAAAACCCCCAATTTTACCGATTTTCGTGTGCTATTGTCCACAGATTTTTTGGTGATCCAGAATTCCTACCTCATTTTTGCCAAGATTTTATCTGTATGTCCGTTAAGACCTTATCTACGGAGCCAATTGGCCCTCAAGGCCAAAATGGCCCATTTTCAAGGTCAAACGTGCCCTAGAGCAGGTAAACCCCCCATTTTAGTTATTTTCGTATGCTATAGTCCACATATTTTTTGGTGATCCAGAATTTCTACCTCATTTTTGCCCAAATTTTACCTCGACATCCGTAAAGACCTTATATATGGAGCCAATTGGCCCTAACGGCCAAAATGACCCATTTTCAAGTTCAAACGAGCCCTAGAGCAGAAATACCCACCATTTTAGCGATTTTTGTGTGCTATAGTCCATAGATTTTTTGGTGATCCGGAATTTCGACCTCATTTATGCGAAAATTTTACCTAGACGTCCGTTAAGACCTTACATATGGGGACAGTTGGCCCTCACGGCCAGAATAGGCCCATTTTCAAGGTCAAACGAGCCCTAGAACAGGTAAAATCCATTTTACGGATTTTCGTGTGCTATAGTCCTCAGATTTTTTGGTGATCCAGAATTTCGACCTCATTTTTGCGAAATTTCTACCTGAACGTCCGTTAAGACTTTACCTATGGAGCCAGTTTGCCTTCACGGCCAAAATTGCATATTTTCAATGTCAAACGAGCCCTAGAGCAAGTTAACCCCCCATGTTACCGATTTTCGTGTGCTATAGTCCAAAGATTTTTTGGTGATCCGGAATTCCAAACTCATTTTTGCCAAATTTTACCTGGACGTCCGTTAAGACCTTACCTCTGAGGACAGTTGGCCCTCACAGCCAAAATGACCCATTTTCAAGGTCAAATGAGCCCTAGAGTAGGTAAACCTCCATTTGGCTTATTTTGGTATGCTATAGTTCACCATCTTTTTTGGTGATCCAAAACTCCGACCTAATTTTTGCTAAAATTATACCTGGACGTCTGTTAAGACCTTACCTATGGATCCAGTTGGCCCTCACGGCCAGAATGACCCATTTTCAAGGTTAAATGAGCACTAGAGTAGGTAAACCCCCTATTTTACAAATTTTTGTGTGCTATAGTCCACAAATTTTTTGGTTATCCTTAATTTCGACCTCATTTTTGCCAAAATTATATCGGACGTCTGTTAAGAACTTATCTATTGAGCCAATTGACCCTCACAACCAAAATTGCCCAGTTTCAATGTCAAACGAGCCCTAGAGCAGGTAAACCACACATTTTGCCAATTTTCGTGTGCTATAGCTCACCATAGTATTCGGTGATTCCGAAATCTGACCTCATTTTTGCCAAAATTTTACCTGGACGTCCGTTGAGACTTTATCTATGAAGCCAGTTGTCCCTCACGGCCAGTATGGCCCATTTTCAAGGTCTAACGAGCCCTAGAGAAGTAAAACCCCCATTTTACCGATTTTCGTGAGCTACATTCCAAGGATATTTTGGTAATCCAGAATTCTGACCTCATTTTGGCTAAAATTATACCTAGACGTCCGTTAAGACCTTATATATGGAGCCAGTTGGCTCTCACGGCTAAAATGACCCATTTTCAAGGTCAAATAAGCCCTAGAGTAGGTAAACCCCCATTAGGCCTATTTTCGTATGCTATAGTTCACCATCTTTTTTGGTGATCCAGAATTATGACCTTATTTTTGCCAAAATTTTACCTGAATGTCTGTTAAGACCTTACCTATGGAGCAGGTTGGCCCTCACGGCCAGAATGTCCAAATTTCAAGGTCAAACGAGCCCTAAAGCAAAGAAACCCCCCATATTACCGATGTTCGTGTGCGATAGTCCACAAATTTTTTGGTGATCTAGAATTCTGACATCATTTTTGCAAAAATTTAATCTGGACGTCCGTGAAGACCTTACCTATGCAGCTATTTGGCTTTCACGGACAGAATGACCCATTTTCAAGGTCAAACGAGACCTAGAAGGTAAACCCTCCATTTTGCCGATTTTCGAGTGCTATTGGTCACCATCTTTTTTGGTATTCCCGAATTTCGACTTCATTTTTGCCAAAATTTAATCTAGACGTCTGTTAAGACCTTACCTATGGAACCAGTTGGACCTCATGGCCAGAATGGCCCATTTTCAAGGTCAAACGAGACCTAGAGCAGCTAAACTCCCTATTTTAATGATTTCGTGTGCTATAGTCCACAGATTTTTTGGTGATCCAGAATTCCGACCTAATTTTTGATAAAATTATACTTAGACGTCCGTAAAGACCTTATCTATGGAGCCATTTGGCCCTCACGACCAAAATGGCCCATTTTCAAGGTCAAATGATCTCTAGAGCAAGTAAACCCCCCATTTGACCAATTTTCGTATGCTATAGTTCACCAACTTTGTTGGTGATCCAGAATTCCGACATCATTTTTGCCAAAATTTTACCTGGACGTCCGTAAAGACATTACCTATGGATCCAGTTGACCCTCACTGCCAGAATGCCCCATTTTCAAGGTCAAACGAGCCCTAGAGTAGGTAAACCCCCATTTTACCGATTTTTGTGTGCTATAGTCCACAGATTTATTGGTGATCCAGAATTCCAACCTCATTTTTGCCAAAATTTTACCTAGAAGTCCATTAAGACCTTATCTGTGGAGCCAGTTGGCCCTCACGGCAATAATGGCCCATTTTCAAGGTCAAACGAGACCTAGAGCAGGTAAAACCCCCATTTTACCAATTTTCTTGTGCAATAGTCCACTGATTTTTTGGTGATACAAAATACTGACCTCATTTTGCCAAAATTTTACCTGGACGTCCGTTAAGATGTTATCTATGTGGTATGTTGTCCCTCACGTAAAAAATGGCCCATTTTCAAGGCCAAATGAGCCCTAGAATAGGTAAACCCCCTATTTTACCAATTTTTGTGTGTTATAGTGCACATATTTTTTGGTGATCTAAAATTCAGACTTTATTTTTGCAAAAATTATACCTGGACATCATTAAGACCTTATCTATGGAGACAGTTGGCCCTCACGACCAAAATGTCCCATTTTCAACGTCAAACGATCCCTAGAGCAGGTAAACCTTCTATTTTGCCGATTTTCGTGTGCTATAGGTCACAATCTTTTTTGGTGATAAAGAATTTCGACCTCATTTTTGCCAAAATTTTATCTGGACGTCCGTTAAGACCTTACTTATGGATCTAGTTGGCCCACACGGCCAGAATGACCCATTTTGAAGGTCAAACGAGCCCTAGCGTAGGTAAACCCCCTGTTTTACCAATTTTTGTGTGCTATAATCCACTAATATTTTGGTTATCCGTAATTTTGACCTCATTTTTACCAAAATTTTACCTGGACGTCCGTTAAGACCTTATCTATTGAGCCAGTTGACCCTCACAGCCTAAATTGCCCATTTTCACGGTCAAACGAGCCCTAGACTAGGTAAACCACCCATTTTACCGATTTTCGTGTGCTATAGCTCACAATAGTATTCGGTGATCCAGAATTCTGACCTCATATTTGCCAAAATTTTACCTGGACGTCCGTTAAGATCTTATCTATGGAGCCAGTTTTCCCTCACGGCTTAAATGGCACATTTTCAAAGTCTAACAAGCCCTAGAAAAGGAAAACCCCCATTTTACCGATTTTTGTGTGCTATAGTCCACAGATTTATTGGTGATCCAGAATTCCGACCTCATTTTTGCCAAAATTTTACCTGGAAGTCTGTTAAGACCTTATCTGTGGAGCCAGTTGGCCCTCACGGCAATAATGGCCCATTTTCAAGGTCAAACGAGACCTAGAGCAGGTAAAACCCCATTTTACCGATTTTCATGTACAATAGTCCACATATTTTTTGGTGATCTGAAATTCAGACTTTATTTTTGCAAAAATTATACCAGGTCATCCATTAAGACCTTATCTATGGAGGAAGTTGGCCCTCACGGCCAAAATGTCCCATTTTCAAGGTCAAACGAGCCCTAGAGCAGGTAAACCCCCCATTTTATCGATTTTCATGTGCAATAGTCCACATATTTTTTGGTGATCCGGAATTCAGACCTCATTTTTGCCAAAATTTTACCTGGACGTCCGTTAAGAGCTTATTTATGCAGCCAGTTGGCCCTCACGGCCAAAATGGCCCATTTTCAATGTCAAACGAGCCCTAGAGCAGGTAAACCCCTAATTTTATCGATTTTCGAGTGCTATAATCCTTAGATTTTTTGGTGATCCAGAATTCCGACCTAATTTTTGCCAATATTTTACCTGGACGTCCGTTAAGACCTTATCTATAGAGCCAGTTGTCCCTCACGGCTAGGGGTGGCAGGGGGACCGGGTCGGCCCGCCCAGGCCCGCGACCGGTCCGAGAACCGGCCCGCCGGACCCGGTCCCGTTTGAAGAAGGGGGATGGGGGATTTTCGGGATAGGGGACCGGTACCGGTCCGGTTCATCCATTGGTCCCGGTCGACCCGGCCCGGATGAACCGGCCGGTTCGCGGGATCCCCTAACAATTTTTTTTTTTTTTTTTTTATAAAAAAATTCAATCCGTTGGGCAACGGCTAGTGGGCCCCCCCAACGGATATTTTGGCAGTTTTTTCCCCCAACCAACACCCCCTACCACCCCCTACCACCCCTACTTTTAATAATTTACTTTAAACCCTCAAGTTATTATAAATACACTTTAACCCACTTTTAATATTATAAATACCCCTCTATCCCTTATTATTTCTTACAAAATTATATATTCTCTCATCTATTTTTTATATTCTTTCAAGTCTCAACTCTCAACTCTCAATCTTAAGTCTCAAATCTCAATATTTTATTTCATTTAAGTCTCATATTATATCATAATACATATATTTCAATTCTAAGTTTTCATATTATATATCATAATATATATATATATCTAAGTTTTCATATTATATTTGCTATCAAATATTGGAGTTCCAAATTACAAGTTACAAGTTACAACAAACTACAAGCTTCAAGAATCGGTTATAACGTCTGCTATTAACGCAGACGTTTGGTACATTCGTTTCATAATATTTATATTTTATTTTTCGTCATTAATTTTTGTGTTATTATTATTTTTATATTATACTTTACATATAATTAAATATGAGTTCTAACAAAAAAGATACCGGTAAAGGAAAAGAGAAGGAACCAAGTGCCATTAGTAGATTATTTAATTTTACTAAAAAAAGTAGTAAGGAAAAAAATAAGAGTAAATGTGATGGTACTTCTAGAGTTAGATTTAATACAAATGATTCTACTTATGTTGATAATACTTCTTATGATATTGATTCAAATGCTCAACTCGATCATGAACTTTTACAACAAATTTATGGTGATAATCCTTATCTTGATGAAAATTCAGGTGAAGAAGTAGAAGTTGGTTCGGGAGAAGATGAATTAGAAGATACACCTACTAGTCCGGTGACAAATGTTCCAAATGAAACTACAAATTCAACGGAGCAAAATTATGGACGCCCACCCCTTATACCTCCTACAAGGGAGAAGGTGAAGTATCAACGCCCTAAAACTTCTGTTGTGTGGCAATTTATGACTTTAGATAAGGAAAATTCTATTGCTATTTGTAATAAATGTAAGCAACCTTTTAAACATAAACAAGGTGGAGGTCAAGGTGGGACGGGGGGCTTAAATAGACATTTGTTATCTTGTGTGCCGATTCAATATAAAGAAGCTAAATCATTAGCCAATAGAAAAAAAGGAATTCCAGTTAATGATTTTGATATTAATGTTAATGAATCGGTAGGGGCTTCTAACATGGTTCAAGGAACATTAGATCCTTCTAGCAAGTTTGCCAACACCGGAGGATGTTACCGTCGATATGATGCGACAATTAGAATTGAATTTTAAAGGAAAATACAAATATTAGATTACATCAGAGAACTAATTGAAACAGAACCCTTCCTAGAAGGTGGCTGCGTAAATTAGTTACTCATCTAATATTTGTAACAAATATTAGTTTTACATATGAGAAGTTATTGAAACAGAACCCTTCCTAGAAGGTGGCTGCGTAGATTAGTTACTCCACTAATATTTGTAAATTGTAACTTCTAAGTTCTAAGTTGCAATTAGATTTTAATGAATAAATTTGAAGGCTTTATTAAGTCTTTTTTATATAACTATTGTCTTGCATTTTAATTTTAATATATTCATACATATTTACATATATACTAATTTGTTTGAAAATAGTTGAACATAATAAAAGACAAATTTGAACTTCTCAAATTTGTAATTTCAAAATTGAAAATTGAAAATTGAAGTTTGAAATTTGAAAGTTGAATTTGAAATTTGAAATTTGAAAGTTGAATTTGAAATTTGAAATTTGAAATTTGAAATTTGAAATTTGAAATTTGAAATTTGAAGTTTGAAATTTGAAATTTGAAATTTGAAGTTTGAAATTGAAATTTGAATTTTGAAATTTGAAATTTGAAGTTTGAAATTGAAATTTGAATTTTGAAATTTGAAAACTTAAGCATTATTTATTAGCTAAAAATGTTATTGAAAAAAAATCAAATAAACTAAAAATGTTATTCAATAACATATAATTTCAATACAAATAAATAAGTATATAAAAAATAAAAAATCCCCCGTCCCATCCCGTCCCGTCCCCCCAAAACCCGTCCCATCCCGTATATATAGTGGGACGGGATGGGACTTATTTTTGTCACCCCAATCCCGGTCCCCCCAATCCCGGTCCCCCCAAAATCCCCCCAGATCCGTCCCCCGTCCCGTCCCGTCCCCCTTCGTCCCGTCCCCCAGTCCCCGTCCCCGTCCCCTTGCCAGCCTTACTCACGGCTTGAATGGATCATTTTCAATGTCAAACGATCCCTAGAGCAGGTAAACCCCCCATTTTACCAATTTTAGTGTGCTATAGTCCACAGATTTTTTGGTGATCGAGAATTCCGACCTAATTTTTGCAAAAATTATACCTAGACGTCTGTTAAGACCTTACCTATGGGGACAGTTGGTCCTCACGGCTAAAACGATCTATTTTCAAGGTCAAACGAGCCCTAAGGCAGGTAAACTCCCCATTTTGCCGATTTTCGTGTGCTATAGGTCACCATCGTTTTTGGTGATCAAGAATTCTGACCTCATTTTTGCCAAAATTTTACCTGGACGTCCGTTAAGACCTTATATAATGAACCGGTTTTCCCTCACAGCCAAAATTGCCCATTTTCAAGGTCAAATGAGCCCTACAGCAGGTAAACCCCCCATTTTACCGATTTTCTTGTGCTATGGTCCACAGATTTATTGGTGATCCAGAATTCCGACCTCATTTTTGCCAAAATTTTACCTGGACTTCCGTTAAGACCTTACCTATGGAGCCAGTTGTCCCTAACGGCCAGAATGGCCCATTTTCAAGGTAAAACGATCACTAGAAAAGGTAAACCCCTAATTTTACAGATTGTTGTCTGCTAAAATCCACAGATTTTTTGGTGATCCGAAATTCGGACCTCATTTTTGCCAAAATTATTCATGGACGTCTGTAAAGACCTTATCTAAGGAACTAGTTGGCCCTCACAACCAAAATGGCTCATTTTCAAGGTCAAATGAACCATAGAGCAGGTAAACCCCTCATTTTACCAATTTTCGTGTGATGTAGTACCGGTATTTTTTGGTATTCCAGAATTTCGACCTCATTTTTGCCAAAATTTTAACTGGACGTCCGTTAAGACGTTACCTAAGGAGACAGTTGGCTCTGATGCCAAAACGACCCATTTCCAAGGTCAAACGAGCCCAGAGCAGGTAAACCCCCACTTTTACTATTTTCATCTGCTATATTTCACCATTATTTTTGGTGATTCGAAATTTCGACCTCATTTTTGCCAAATTTTTTCCTGGACATCCGTTAAGACCTTACTTATGCAGCCAGTTGGCCCTCACGGCCAGAATGACCCATTTTCAAGGTCAAACGAGCCCTAAAGAAGGTAAACCCTCCATTTACCGATTTTCAAGGTCAAATGAGCCCTAGAGTAGGTAAACCCACATTAGGCCTATTTTTTGGTGATCTAGAATTCCGACCATCTTTTTGCCAAAACTTTACCTGAACGTCCGTTAAGACCTTACCTATGGAGCCAGTTGGCCTTCGCGGCCATAATAGCCCATTTTCAAGGTCAAACGAGCCTTAGGGCAGGGAAACCCCCCATTTTACCGATTTTCGTGTGCGATAGTCCACAAATTTTTTGGTGATCCAGAATTTCGACCTCATTTTTGCCAAAATTTTACCTGGACGTCCACTGACATTATCTGTGGAGCCAGTTGGCCCTCACGGTCAACATGTCCCATTTTCAAGGTCAAACGAGACCTAGAGGAGGAAAACCACCATTTTACCAATTTTTGTGTGCTGTAGTCCACACATTTTTTGGTTATCCGAAATTCCGACCTCATTTTTGCCAAAATTATACCTGGACGTCCATTGAGAACTTACACATAGAGCCAATTGTCCCTAACGGCCAGAATAGCCCATTTTCAAGGTCAAACGAGACCTAGAGCAGGTAAACCCCTAATTTTACTGATTTTCGTGTGCTAGTCCACATATTTTTTGGTGATACAGAATTCCGACCTAATTTTTGCGAAAATTATACATGAATGTTCGTTAAAACCTTATCTATGGAGTCGGTTGGCCCTCACAACTAAAATGGCCCATTTTCAAGGTCAAATGATCACTAGAGTAAATAAACCCCCATTTGGCCGATTTTCGTGAGCTATAGTTCACCATCTTTTTTTGTGATACAGAATTCCGGACTAATTTTTGACAAAATTTTACCTGGACGTCCGTAAAGACCTTACCTATTGAGCCAGTTGACCCTCACAGCCAGAATGCCCATTTTCAAGGTCAAACGAGCCCTAGAGTAGATAAACCCCCATTTTACAAATTTTTGTGTGCTATAGTCCATGAATTTTTTGGTGATCCAGAATTCCGACCTAATTTTTGCCAGAATTTTACCTGGACATTTGTTAAGATCATCTTTGTGGATCCAGTTGGCCCTCACGGCCAAAATGGCCAATTTTCAAGGTCAAACGAGCCCTGGAGCAGGTAAAACCCCAATTTTACCGATTTTCGTGTGCTATAGTCCACAGATATTTTGGTGATCCAACATTCTGACCTTATTTTTGCAAAAATATTACCTGGACGTCCTTTAAGACCTTTCCTATGGGGACAATTGTCCCTCACGGCCAAAACAATCCATTTTCAACGTCAAACGAGCCCTAGAGAAGGTAAATCCCCCATTTTACTGATTTTCGTGTGTTATAAGTCACCATCTTTTTTGGTGATAAAGAATTTCGACCTCATTTTTGCCAGAAGTTTACCTTAACATCTGTTAAGACCTTACCTATGGAGCCAGTTGGCCCTCACCGCCAAAATGGCTCATTTTCAAGGTCTAACGAGCCCTAGAGAAGGAAAACCCCCATTTTACCTATTTTCGTATGCTATAGTCTACAGATTTTTCGGTGATCCAGAATTTCGACCTAATTTTTGCTAAAATTATACCTGGATGTCCGTTAAGACCTTATATATGGAGCCAGTTGGCCATAACGGCCAAAATGGCCCATTTTCAAGGTCAAATGATCCCTAGAACACGTAAACCCCCCATTTGGCCGATTTTCGTGTGCTATAGTTCACTATCTTTTTTGGTGATCAAGAATTCCGACTTTATTTTTGCCAAAATTTTATGTGGACGTCCGTTAAGACCTTACCTATGGAGCCAGTTGGGCCTCACGGCCAGAATGGCCCATTTTTATGGTCAAACGAGTCCTAGAACAGGTAAAACCCCAATTTTACCGATCTTCATATGCGATAGTCCACAGATTTTTTGGTGATACAGAATTCCGACGTTATTTTTGCCAAAATTTTACATGGACGTCCGTTAAGACATTATCTATGTAGCCAGTTGGCCCTCACGGCCAAAATGGCCCATTTTCAAGGTCAAATGAAACCTAGAGGAGGTAAACCACCCATTTTATCGATTTTCGAGTGATATATTCCACACATTTTTTGGTGATCCGAAATTCGTACCTCATTTTTGCCAAAATTATACCTAGACGTTCGTTAAGACCTTACCTATGGAGCCAGTTGGTCCTCACGGCCATAATGACCCATTTTCAAGGTCAAATGAGACCTAGAGCAGGTAAACCACCCATTTTGCCAACTTTCATGTGCTATAGTCCAAAGATTTTTTGCTGATCCAAAATTCCGACCTCATTTTGCCAAAAATTTTACCTTGACGTCCATATAGACCTTACCTATAGGGACAATTGTCCCTTACGGCCAAAACGATCCATTTTTCAACGTCAAACAATCCCTAGAGAAGGTAAACCCCCCATTTTACTGATTTTCGTCTGTTATAAGTCACCATCTTTTTTGGTGATAAAGAATTTCGACCTCATTTTGGCCAAAAGTTTACGTGAACGTCCGTTAAGACCTTTACCTATGGAGCCAGTTGGCCCTCACGACAAGAATGGCTAATTTTCAAGGTGTAACGAGCCCTAGAAAAGGAAAACCCTTATTTTACCAATTTTCGTATGCTATAGTCCACAGATTTTTCGGTGATCCAGAATTCCGACCTAATTTTGCTAAAATTATTCCTAGACGTCCATTAAGACCTTATTTATGGTCAAACGAGACCCAGAGCAGGTAAATACCCCATTTTACCAATTTTCGTGTGCTATAGTGCACATATTTTTTTGGTGATCCGAAATTCTGACGTCATTTTTGCCAAAATTATACCTGGACGTCCGTTAAGACCTTATATATGGAGCCAGTTGGGCATCACGGCCAAAATGAGCCATTTTCAAGGTCAAACGATCCCTAAAGCAGGTAAACCCCCCATTTTGCCAATTTTCGTGTGCCATAAGTCACCATCTTTTTTGGTGATAAAGAATTCCGACCTCATTTTTGCCAATATTTTATCGGGACATCCGTTAAGACTTTACCTATAGATCCAGTTGGCCCTCTCGGACAGAATGACCCATTTTCAAGGTTAAACGAGCGCAAGAGCAGGTAAACCCCCTATTTTACCAATATTTGTGTGCTATAGTCCACAAATTTTTTGGTTATGCGTAATTCCGACCTTATTTTTGCCAAAATTATACCTGGACGTTCGTTAAGACTTTATCTATTGAGCCAGTTGACCCTCACAGCCAAAATTGCCCACTTTCAATGTCAAACGAGCCCTAAGGCAGGTAAACCACCCATTTTGCCGATTTTCGTGTGCTATAACTCACCATAGTATTCGGTGATCCAGAATTCTGACCTCATTTTTGCCAAAATTTTACCTGGACGTCCGTTAAGACTTTATCTATGGAGTCAGTTATCCCTCACGGCCAAAATGACCCATTTTCAAGGTCTAACGAGCCCTAGAGAAGTAAAACCCCCATTTTACCGTTTTTCGTGTGCTACAGTCGAAGGATTTTTTGGTGATCCAGAATTCTGACCTCATTTTTGCCAAAATTTACCTCGACGTCCGTTAACACCTTATCTATAAAACCAGTTGGCCCTCACGGCCAGAATGACCCAATTTCAAGGTCAAACGAGCCCTAGAGCAGGTTAACCAGCCATTTTTCCGATTTTAGTTTGCTATAGTCAACGGATTTTTTGGTGATCCAAAATTCTGACCTCATTTTGGCAAAAATTTACCCGGACGTTTGTTAAGACTTTATCTATGGAGCCAGTTTATCCTAACGGCCAAAATTGCCTATTTTCAAGGCCAAATAAGCCCTAGAGAAGGTAAATCCCCCCAATTTTTGTGTGCTATAGTCCACAGATTTTTTGGTAATTCAGAATTCCGACTTCATTTTTGTAAAAATTATACCTTGACGTCCGTTAAGACCTTATCTATGGAGCCAGTTGGCCCTCACGGCCAAAATCGCCCATTTTCAAGGTCAAACGAGCCTTAGAGCAGGTAAACCCCCCATTTTGCCGATTTTCGTGTGCTATAGGTCACCATCTTTTTTGGTGATCCAGAATTCAGACCTCATTTTTGCCAAAACTTTACCTGGACGTCCGTTAAGACCTTACCTATGGATCCAGTTGGCCCTCACGGCCAGAATGTCCTATTTTGAAGGTCAAACGATCCCAAGAGCAGGTAAAACCCCTATTTTACCAATTTTTGTATGGTATAGTCCACAATTTTTTTGGTTATCAGTAATTCCGACCTCTTTTTTGCGAAAATTATACATATACGTCCGTTAAGACCTTATCTATTGAGCCAGTTGACCCTTACAGCCAACATTGCCCATTTTCAAGGTCAAACGTGCCCTAGATCAGGTAAACAACCCATTTTGCCGATTTTCGTGTGCTATAGCTTACCATAATATTCGGTAATCTAGTATTCTGACCTCATTTTTGCAAAAATTTTACCTGGACGTCCGTTAAGATCTTCTCTATGGAGCCAGTTGTCCGTCACGGCTAAAATAGCCCATTTTAAAGGTCAAACGAGCCCTAGAGCAGGTAAAACCCCCATTTTACCGATTTTTGTGTGCTATCGTCCATGGATTTTTTGGTGATCCGAAATTTCGACCTCATTGTGCCAAAATGTTGCCTGGACGTCCGTTGAGACGTTATCTATGTGGTCTTTTTTCTCTCACGTCCAAAATGGCCCATTTTCAAGGTTAAATGAGCCCTAGAGTAGGAAAAAACCCCATTTTATCGATTTTTGTGTGCTTTAGTCCATAATTTTTTTTGAGATCCTGAATTCCGACTTCATTTTTACAAAAATTTTACCTAGACATCCGTTAAGACGTTACCTATTTATCCAGTTGGCCCTCAAGGCCAGAATGACCCATTTTCAAGGTTAAACGAGCGCTAGAGCAGGTAAACCCCCTATTTTACCAATTTTTGTGTGCTATAGTCCACAAATTTTTTGGTTATCCTTAATTCCGTCCTCATTTTTGCCAAAAGTATACCGGACGTCCATTAAGAACTTATCTATTGAGCCAGTAGACCCTCACAGCCAAAATTGCCCATTTTCAAGGTCAAACGAGCCCTAGAGCAGG
Source organism: Solanum verrucosum (assembly GCF_900185275.1). Lineage (NCBI taxonomy): Eukaryota > Viridiplantae > Streptophyta > Magnoliopsida > Solanales > Solanaceae > Solanum > Solanum verrucosum. Next base: position 47,257 of record NW_026020313.1, on the reverse strand, counting down.
TAAACCACCCATTTTGCCGATTTTCGTGTGCTATAGCTCATCATAGTATTCGGTGATCCAGAATTCTGACCTCATTTTTGCCAAAATTTTACTTGGACGTCCGTCAAGACTCTATCTATGGAGCCAGTTGTCCCTCACGACCAGAATGACCCATTTTCAAGGTCTAACGAACCCCAGAGAAGTAAAACCCCAATTTTACCGATTTTCGTGTGCTACATTCCAAGGATTTTTTGGTGATCCAGAATTCTGACCTCATTTTTGCTAAAATTATACCTGGACGTCCGTTAAGACCCTATCTATGGAACCAGTTGGCTCTCACGGCCAAAATGGCCCATTTTCAAGGTCAAATGATCCATAGAGTAGGTAAACTCCCATTTGGCCTATTTTCGTATGCTATAGTTCACCATCTTTTTTGGTGATCCAGAATTCCTACTTTATTTTTGCCAAAATTTTACCTGGACGTCCGTTAAGACCTTACCTATGGAGCAGGTTGGCCCTCACGGGCAGAATGTCCCAATTTCTAGGTCAAACGAGCCCTAAAGCAGGGAAACCCCTCATTTAACCGATTTTCGTGTGCGATAATCCATAGATTTTTTGGTGATCCAGAATTCCGACCTTATTTTTGCTAAAATTATACTTGGACGTCCGTTAAGACATTATCTATGAAGCTAGTTGGCCCTCACGGCCAAAATGGCCCTTTTTCAATGTCAAACGAGACCTAGAGCAGGTAAACCCCCTATTTTACCGATTTTCGTGTGCTATAGTCCACACATTTTTTGGTGATCCGAAATTCCGACCTCATTTTTGCCAAAAGTATACCTGGACGTCCGTTAAGACCTTACCTATGGAGCCAGATGGCCATCACGTCCAGAATGACCCATTTTCAAGGTCAAACGAGACCTAGAGCAGGTAAACCCCCTATTTTACTAATTTTCGGGTGGTGCTATAGTCCACGGATTTTTGGTGATCCAGAATTCCGACCTAATTTTTGCTAAAATTATGCCTGGATGTCCGTTCAGACCTTATCTATGCAACCAGTTGTCCCTCACGGCCATAATGGCCCATTTTCAAGGTCAAATGATCCCTAGAGTAGGTAAACCACCCATTTTACCGATTTTCATTTGCTATATAATCCACGGATTTTTTGGTGATCCAGAATTCCGACCTCATTTTTGCCAAAATTTACATGGACGTTTGCTAAGACCTTATCTATGGAGACAGTTGGTTCTCATGGCCAAAATTGCCCATTTTCAAGGTGAAACGAGCCCAAGAGCAGGTTAACCCCCCATTTTACCAATTTTCATTTGCTATAGTCCACAGTTTTATGGGTCATCCAAAATACCGACCGCATTTTGCCAAAATTTTACCTGGACGTCCGTTATGATGCTATCTATGTGGCCTATTTTCCCTCACGTCCAAAATAGCCCATTTTCAAGGACAAATGAGCCCTAGAGTAGGTAAACCCCCCACTTTACCTATTTTTGTATGGTATAGTCCACAGATTTTTTGGTGATCCAGAATTACGACTTCATTTTTGCAAAAATTATACCTGGACGTCCGTTAAGACTTTATCTATAGAGACAGTTGGCCCTCACGGCCAAAATGGCCCTTTTTCAAGGTCAAACGAGCCTTAGAGCAGGTAAACCCCCCATTTTGCCGATTTTCGTATACTATAGGTCACCATCTTTTTTGGTGATCCAGAATTCAGACCTCATTTTTGCCAAAACTTTACCTGGACGTCCGTTAACACCTTACCTATGGATCCAGTTGGCCCTCACAGCTAGAATGACCTATTTTGAAGGTCAAACGAGCGCTAGAGCTGGGTAACCCTTTATTTTATCAATTTTTGTGTGCTATAGTCCACAAATTTTTTGGTTATCCGTAATTCCGACCTCATTTTTGCCAAAATTATACCTAGACGTCTGTTAAGACCTTATCTATTGAACCAGTTGACCCTTACAGCCAAAATTGCCCATTTTCAAGGTCAAACAAGCCCTAGATCAGGTAAACCACCCATTTTGGCGATTTTCGTGTGCTATAGCTCACCATAATTTCGGTGATCCCGAATTCTGACCTCATTTTTGCCAAAATTTTACCTAGACGTCCGTTAAGATCTTATCTATGGAGCCAGTTGTCCTTCACGACCAGAATGGCCCATTTTCAAGGTCTAACGAACCCTAGAGAAGGAAAACCCCCATTTTACTGATTTTCATAAGCGATAGTCCACAGATTTTTTGGTGATCCAGAATTCTGACCTATTTTTTGCTCAAATTATACCTGGACGTCCGTTAAGACCTTATCTATGGAGATAGTTGGCTCTCACGGTCAGAATGGCGGATTTTCAAGGTCAAATGAGCCCTAGAGTAGGTAAACCCACATTTGGCCTATTTTCGTGTGCTATAGTTCACCATCTTTTTTCGTGATCCAGAATTCCGACATTATTTTTGACAAAATTTTACCTGGACGTCCATTAAGACCTTACCTATGGATACGGTTGGCCCTCGCGGCCAGAATAGCCCATTTTCAAGGTCAAACGAGCCCTAGAGCAGGGAAACCCCCTATTTCACCAATTTTCGTGTGAGATAGTCCACAAATTTTTTGGTGATTCAGAATTCCGACCTCATTTTTGCCAAAACTTTACCTGGACGTCCATTGACATAATCTATGGAGCTAGTTGGCCCTCACGGCCAACATGGCCCATTTTCAAGATCAAACGAAACCTAGAGGAGGTCAACCCCAATTTTACCAATTTTCGTGTGCTATAGTCCATACATTTTTTGATGATCCGAAATTCCGACCTCACATTTGCCAAAATTATACTTGGACGTCCGTTAAGAACTTACATATGGAGGCAATTGTCCCTCACGGCTAGAATGACCCATTTTCAAGGTCAAACGTGACCTAGAGCAGGTAAACCCCCCATTTTACTGATTTTCATGTGCTATAGTCCACAGACTTTTTGGTGATCCAGAATTCCGAAATTTTTTTTGCTAAAATTATACATGGATGTCCGTTAAAACCTTATCTATGGAGCCAGTTGGCCCTCACGACCAAAATGGCCCATTTTCAAGGTCAATGAACCTTAGAGCAGGTAAATCCCCATTTGGCCTATTTTAGTGTGCTATAGTTCACCATCTTTTTTTGTGATCCAGAATTCGGACCTCATTTTTGCCAAAGATTTACCTGGACGTCCGTAAAGATCTTACCTATGGAGCCAGTTGACCCTCATGGCTAGAATTCCCCATTTTCAAGGTCAAACGAGCTCTAGAGTAGATAAACCCCCATTTTACCAATTTTTGTGTGCTATCGTCCATGGATTTTTTTGGTGATCCAGAAATCCGACCTCATTTTTGCCCAAATTTTACCTAGACATCCGTTAAGACCTTATTCGTGGATCCAATTGCCCCTCACGGCCAAAATGGCCCATTTTCAAGGTCAAACGAGCCCTAGAGCAGGTAAAATCCCTATTTTACCAATTTTTGTGTGCTATAGTCCACAGATTATTTGGTGGTCCCAAGTTCCAACCTCATATTGCCAAAATTTTGCCTGGACGTCCGTTAAGACATTATCTATGTGGCCTTTTTTCCCTCACGTCCATAATAGCCCATTTTCAAGGCCAAATGAGCCCTAGAGTAGGAAAAACCCCTATTTTACCAATTTTTGTGTGCTATAGTCCACAAATTTTTTTGAGATCCTGAATTCCGACTTCATTTTTGCATAAAATTTACCTACACGTCCGTCAAGACCTTATCTATGGAGCCAATTGGCCCTTACGACCAAAATGGCCAATTTTCAAGTTCAAACGAGCCCTAGAGCAGGTAAACCTCCCAATTTGCCGATTTTGGTGTGCTATAGGTCACCATCTTATTTGGTGATCCAGAATTCCGACCTCATTTTTGCCAAAATTTAATTTGGATATCTGTTAAGACCTTAAATATGGAGCGTGCTGGCCCTCACCGCAAGAATGTCCTATTTTCAAAGTCAAACGACACCTAGAGAAGGTAAACCCCGCATTTTACTGATTTTCGTGTGCTATAGTCCATAGATTTTTTATTGATCAAGAATTCCGACCTAATTTTTCCTAAAATTATACCTGGACGTCCGTTAAGACATTATCGATGGAGCCAGTTGGCCCTCACTTCAAAAATGGCCCATTTTCAAGGTCAAATGAGCCCTAGAGTAGGTAAATCCCCATTTGGCCGTTTTTCGTGTGCTATAGTTCACCATCTTATTTGGTGATCCAGAATTCCGACCTTATTTTTTCCAAAATTTAACCTGGACGTTCGTTAAGACCTTACTTAGGGAGCCAGTTGTCCCTCACGGCCAGAATGGCACATTTTAAAGGTCAAACGAGACCTAGAGTAGGTAAACCCACCATTTTATCGATTTTCATGTACTATAGTCCACATATTTTTTGGTGATCCAGAGTTTCGACCTAATTTTTGCTAAAATTATACATGGACGTCTGTTAAGACCTTATCTATGGAGCCAGTTGGCTCTCACGGCCAAAATGACCCATTTTCAAGGTCAAATGAGCCCTAGAATAAGTAAAACTCCATTAGGCTTATTTTGGTATGCTATAGTTCACCATCTTTTTTGGTGATCCAAAACTCTGACCTAATTTTTACTAAAATTATACCTGGACGTCCGTTAAGACCTTACCTATGGATCCAGTTGGCCCTCACGGCCAGAATGACCCATTTTCAAGGTTAAATAAGCGCTAGAGTAGGTAAACCCCCTATTCTACCAATTTTTGTGTGCTATATTCCACATATTTTTTGGTTATCCTTAATTCCGAACTCATTTTTGCCAAAATTATACCGGACGTCCGTTAAGAACTTATCTATTGAGCCAATTGACCCTCACAGCCAAAATTGCCCACTTTCAAGGTCGAACGAGCATTAGAGGAGGTAAACCACCCATTTTGCCGATTTTAGTGTGCTATAGCTCACCATAGTATTCGGTGATCCAGAATACTGACCTCATTTTTGCCAAAATTATACCTGGACGTCCGTTAAGACTTTATCTATGGAGCCAGTTGTCCCTCACGGACTGAATGGCCCATTTTCAAGGTCTAACGAGCCCTAGAGAAGTAAAACCCCCATTTTACTGATTTTCGTGTGCTACATTCCAAGGATTTTTTGGTAATCCAGAATTCTGACCTCATTTTTGCTAAAATTATACCTAGATGTTCGTTAAGACCTTATCTATGGAGCCAGTTGGCTCTTACGGCTAAAATGGCCCATTTTCAAGGTCAAATGAGCCCTAGAGTAGGTAAACCCCCATTTGGCCTATTTTCGTATGCTATAGTTCAAAATCTTTTTTGGTGATCCAGAATTCTGACCTTATTTTTGCCAAAATTTTACCTGGATGTCCGTTAAGACCTTACCTATGGAGCAGGTTGGCCCTCACGGCCAGAATGTCCCAATTTCAAGGTCAAACGAGCCCTAAAGAAAGGAAACCCCCCATATTACTGATTTTCGTGTGCGATAGTCCACAAATTTTTTGGTGTTCTAGAATTCCGACATTATTTTTGCAAAAATCTATTCTGGACGTCCGTGAAGACCTTACCTATGCAGTTAGTTGGCTCTCTCGGACAGAATGGCCCATTTTCAAGGTCAAACGAGACCTAGAGCAGGTAAACCCCCCATTTTGCCGATTTTCGAGTGCTATTGGTCACCATCTTTTTTGGTATTCCCGAATTCCGACTTCATTTTTGCCAAAAGTTAATCTAGACGTCTGTTAAGACCTTACCTATGGAACTAGTTGGTCCTCATGGCTAGAATGGCCCATTTTCAAGGTCAAACGAGACCTAGAGCAGCTAAACCCCCCATTTTAATGATTTCGTGTGCTATAGTCCACGGATTTTTTGGTGATCCAGAATTCCGACCTAATTTTTGATAAAATTATACTTAGACGTCCGTAAAAACCTTATCTATGGAGCCATTTGGCCCTCACGACCAAAATGGCCCATTTTCAAGGTCAAATGATCCCTAGAACAGGTAAACTCCCCATTTGACCAATTTTCGTGTGCTATAGTTCACCAACTTTGTTGGTGATCCAGAATTCCGACATCATTTTTGCCAAAATTTTACCTAGACGTCCGTAAAGACCTTACCTATGGATCCAGTTGACCCTCACTGCCAGAATGCCCCATTTTCAAGGTCAAACGAGCCTTAGAGTAGGTAAACCCTCATTTTACCGATTTTTGTGTGCTATAATCCACAGATTTATTGATGATCCAGAATTTCGACCTCATTTTTGAAAATTTTTTACCTCGACATCCGTAAAGACCTTATATCTGGAGCAAATTGGCCCGCACGGCCAAAACGATCCATTTTCAATGTTAAACGAGCCCTAGAGCAGGTAAACCCCCTATTTTACCGATTTTCGTGTGCTATAGGTCAACATTTTTTTTGGTGATAAAGAATTCTGACCTAAGTTTTGCCAAAAATTTACCTGGACCTCCGTTAAAACCTTACCTATGGAGCCCGTTGGCCCTCACGGCCAAAATGACCTATTTTCAACGTCAAACGATCCCTAGAGAAGGTAAACCCCCTATTTTACCAATTTTTGTGTCCCATAGTCCACAGATATTTTGGTGATTCGGAATTCCAACTTCATTTTTGAAAATTTTTTACCTGGACGTCCGTTAAGACCTTTTCTCTGGATATAGTTGGCCCCCTTGGCTTGAATGGCCCATTTTCAATGTCAAAAGAGCCCTAGAGCAGGTAAACACCCCGTTTTATCAATTTTCGTGGCCAATAGTCCATATATTTTTTTGGTGATCCGAAATTTCGACGTCATTTTTGCCAAAATTATACCTAGACGTCCGTTAAGACCTTAACTATGGAGCCAGTTGGGCATCACGGCCAAAATGGCCAATTTTCAAGGTCAAACGATCCCTAGAGCAGGTAAACCCCCCATTTTGCCAATTTTCGTGTGCTATAGGTCACCATCTTTTTTGGTGATAAAGAATTCCGACCTCATTTTTGCCAATATTTTACCGAGACATCCGTTAAGACCTTACCTATGGATCCAGTTGGCCCTCACGACCAGAATGACCCATTTTCAAAGTTAAATGAGGGTTAGAGAAGGTAAACCCCCTATTTTACCAATTCTTGTGTGCTATAGTCCACAAATTTTTTGGTTATCCTTAATTCCGACCTCATTTTTGCCAAAATTATACCGGACGTCCGTTAAGAACTTATCTATTGAGCCAATTGACCCTCACAGCCAAAATTGCCCATTTTCAAGGTCGAACGAGCATTAGAGGAGGTAAACCACCCATTTTGCCGATTTTAGTGTGCTATAGCTCACCATAGTATTCGGTGATCTAGAATACTGACCTCATTTTTGCCAAAATTATACCTGGACATCTGTTAAGACTTTATCTATGGAGCCAGTTGTCCCTCACGGCCAGAATGGCCCATTTTCAAGGTCTAACGAGCCCTAGAGAAGTAAAACCCCCATTTTACTGATTTTCGTGTGCTACAGTCCAAGGATTTTTTGGTGATCCAAAATTCTGACCTCATTTTTGCTAAAATTATACTTGGACATCCGTTAAGACCTTATTTATAGAGCCAGTTGGCTCTCACGGCCAAAATGGCCCATTTTCAAGGTCAAATGAGCCCTAGAGTAGGTAAACCTCCATTTGGCCTATTTTCGTATGCTATAGTTCACCTTCTTTTTGGTGATTCAAAATTTCGACCTTGTTTTTGCTAAAATTTTACCAAGACGTCCTTTAATACCTTACCAATGGAGCCAGTTGGCCCTAACTGCCAGTATGGCCCATTTTCAATGTCAAACAAGCCCTAAAAAAGGTAAACCCCCCATTTTGCAGATTCTCGTGTGCTATAGGTCACAATATTTTTTGGTGATATTGAATTAAGACCTCATTTTTGCCAAAATTTTACCTGGACGTACGTAAAGACCTTATCTATCGAGCCAGTTGGCCCTCACGGCCAGAATAAACCATTTTCAAGGTCAAACGAACCCTAGAGCACGTAAACCCCCGATTTTGCCGATTTCGTGTGCTATATTCAAGGATTTTTTGGTGATTCAGAATTTTGACCTCATTTTTGCCAACATTTTACCTGGACGTCCGTTAAGACCTTACCTATGGGGACAGTTGGCCCTCACGGCCAAACCGATCCATTTTAAAGCTCAAACGAACCCTAGAGCAGGTAAATGCCTAATTTGCTAATTTTCGTGTGCTATAGGTCACCATCTTTTTGGGAGATCAAGAATTCTGACCTCACTTTTGACAAAATTTTACACGAACGTACGTTCAGACGTTACCTATGTAGCCAGTTGACCCTCACGGCCAGAATGGCCCATTTTGAAGGTCAAACGAAACCTAGAAAAGGTAAACCCCCCATTTTGCTGATTTTCGTGTGCTATAGTTCACCATCTTTTTTGGTAATCCAGAATTCCGACCTCATTTTTCCCAAAATTTTACCTGGACGTCCGTTAAGACCTTATCTATGGGGCCAGTTTGCCCTCACGGCCAGAATGGACCATTTTCAATGTCAAACGAGCTCTAGAGAAGGTAAACCCCCTATTTTACCAATTTTTGTGTTGCTATAGTCCACAGATTTTTTGGTAATCCAGAATTTCAACCTCATTTTTGCCAAAATTTAACCTCGACGTGTGTTAAGAGCTTATCTATGGAGCCAGTTGGTCCTCACGGCCAAAATGGACCATTTTCAAGGTCAAACGAGCCCTGGAGCAAGTAAACCCCCAATTTTATCGATTTTCGTGTGCAATAGTCCACAAATATTTTGGTGATCCAGAATTCTGACCTCATTTATGCCAAAATTTTACCTGGATGTCCGTTAAGACCTTTTTTATGCTGCCAGTTGGCCCTCACGGCCAAAATGGCCCATTTTCAATGTCAGACTAGTCCTAGAGCAGGTAAACCCTTAATTTTACCAATTTTCGTGTGCTATAATCCTCAGATTTTTTGGCGATCCAGAATTTCGACCTCATTTTTGCCAATATTTTACCTGGAAGTCCATTAAGACCTTATCTATGGAGCTAGTTGGCCCTCACAGCCAAAATGGCCCATTTTCAAGGTGAAACGAGCACTAGAGCAGTTAAACCCCGCATTTTACCTTTTTCGAGTGCTATAGTCCACAGATTTTTCGTGATCCAAAATTCCGATCTCATTTTTGCAAAAATTTTACCTGGACGTCTGTTAAGACCTTATCTATGAGGACACTTGGCCCGCACGGACAAAACGATCCATTTTCAATGTTAAACGAGCCCTAGAGTAGGTAAACCCCCTATTTTACCGATTTTCGTGTGCTATATGTCAACATTTTTTTTGGTGATAAAGAATTCCGACCTAAGTTTTGCCAAAAATTTACCTGGACCTCCGTTAAAACCTTACCTATGGAGCCCGTTGGCCCTCACGGCCAAAATGACCTATTTTCAACGTCAAACGATCCCTAGAGAAGGTAAACCCCCTATTTTACCAATTTTTGTGTCCCATAGTCCACAGATATTTTGGTGATTCGGAATTCCAACTTCATTTTTGAAAAATTTTTACCTGGACGTCCGTTAAGACCTTTTCTCTGGATATAGTTGGCCCCCTTGGCTTGAATGGCCCATTTTCAATGTCAAAAGAGCCCTAGAGTAGGTAAACACCCCGTTTTATCAATTTTCGTGGCCAATAGTCCATATATTTTTTTGGTGATCCGAAATTTCGACGTCATTTTTGCCAAAATTATACCTAGACGTCCGTTAAGACCTTAACTATGGAGCCAGTTGGGCATCACGGCCAAAATGGCCAATTTTCAAGGTCAAACGATCCCTAGAGCAGGTAAACCCCCCATTTTGCCAATTTTCGTGTGCTATAGGTCACCATCTTTTTTGGTGATAAAGAATTCCGACCTCATTTTTGCCAATATTTTACCGAGACATCCGTTAAGACCTTACCTATGGATCCAGTTGGCCCTCACGACCAGAATGACCCATTTTCAAAGTTAAATGAGGGTTAGAGAAGGTAAACCCCCTATTTTACCAATTCTTGTGTGCTATAGTCCACAAATTTTTTGGTTATCCTTAATTCCGACCTCATTTTTGCCAAAATTATACCGGACGTCCGTTAAGAACTTATCTATTGAGCCAATTGACCCTCACAGCCAAAATTGCCCATTTTCAAGGTCGAACGAGCATTAGAGGAGGTAAACCACCCATTTTGTCGATTTTAGTGTGCTATAGCTCACCATAGTATTCGGTGATCTAGAATACTGACCTCATTTTTGCCAAAATTATACCTGGACATCTGTTAAGACTTTATCTATGGAGCCAGTTGTCCCTCACGGCCAGAATGGCCCATTTTCAAGGTCTAACGAGCCCTAGAGAAGTAAAACCCCCATTTTACCGATTTTCGTGTGCTATAGTCCAAGGATTTTTTGGTGATCCAAAATTCTGACCTCATTTTTGCTAAAATTATACTTGGACATCCGTTAAGACCTTATATATAGAGCCAGTTGGCTCTCACGGCCAAAATGGCCCATTTTAAGGTCAAATGAGCCCTAGAGTAGGTAAACCTCCATTTGGCCTATTTTCGTATGCTATAGTTCACCTTCTTTTTTGGTGATCTAGAGTTCCAACCTTATTTTTGCCAAAATTTTACCTCGACATCCGTTAAGACCTTACCTATAGACTCGGTTGACCCTCACGGCCAGAATGGCCCAATTTCAAGGACAAACGAGTCCTAAAGCAGGGAAACCCCCCATTTTACCGATTTTCATATGCGATAGTCCACACATTTTTTGGTGATCCAAAGTTCCGACCTCATTTTTGCCAAAAGTATACCTGGACGTCCATTAAGACCTTACCTATGGAGCCAGTTGGCAATCACGTCCAGAATGGCCCATTTTCAAGATCAAACGAGACCTAGAGCAGGTAAACCCCCCATTTTACTGATTTTCTTGTGGTATAGTCCACAGATTTTTTGGTGTTCCAGAATTCTGACCTAATTTTTGCTAAAATTATACATGTATGTCCGTTTAGACCTTAACTATGGAGCCAGTTGTCCCTCACGGCCAAAATGGCCCTTTTTCAAGGTCAAACGAGACCTAGAGCAGGTAAACCCCCTATTTTACCGATTTTCGTGTGCTATAGTCCACACATTTTTTGGTGATCCAAATTCCGACCTCATTTTTGCCAAAAGTATACCTGGACGTCCATTAAGACCTTACCTATGGAGCCAGTTGGCCATCACGTCCAGAATGGCCCATTTTCAAGGTCAAACTAGCCCTAGAGCAGGTTAACCCGCCATTTTACCAATTTTCTTTTTCTTTAGTCCACAGATTTTTTGGTGATTCAGAATTTCGACCTTATTTTTGCCAAAATTTACCTGGACGTTTGTTAAGACCTTATCTATGGAGTCAGTTGGTCCTCATGGCCAAAATTGCCCATTTTCAAGGTCAAACGAGACCTAGAGCAGTTAAACCCTCCATTTTAATGATTTTCGTGTGCATAGTCCACGGATTTTTTGGTGATCCAGAATTCCGACCTAATTTTTGCTAAAATTTTACCTGGACGTTCGTTAAGATGTTATTTATGTGGCCTGTTTTCCCTCACGTCCAAAATGGCCCATTTTCAAGGCCTAATGATCCCTAGAGTAGGTAAACCCCCAATTTTACCGATTTTTAGTGCTATAGTCCACAGATTTTTTGGTGATCCGGAATTCCTACCTCATTTTTGCCAAAATTATACCTGGGCTTCTGTTAACACCTTTTCTATGGAGCCAATTGTCCCTCACGACTAAAATGGCCCATTTTCAATGTCAAACGAGCCTTAAAGCAGGTAAACCCCCCATATTTATTGGTGATCCAGAATTTCGACATATTTTTTGCCAAAATTTAACCTAGACGTCCGTTAAGACCTTACCTATGGAGACAGTTGGCCCTCACGGCCAGAATGGCTTTTTTCAACTTCAAACGACCCCTAGAGAAGGCAAAACCCCAATTTTACCGATTTTTGTGTGCTATAGTCCACGATTTTTTGGTGATCCAGAATTCCGAACTAATTTTTGATAAAATTATACCTGGACGTCCATTAAGACCTTATCTATGGAGCCAGTTGGCCTTCATGGAGAAAATGACCCATTTTCAAGGTCAAATGAGCCCTAGAGCACGTAAACCCCTATATGGCCGATTTTCGTGTGCTATAGTTCTCCATCTTTTTGGGTGATCCATAATTCCGACCTCATTTTTGCCAAAATTTTACCTGGACATCCGTTAAGAAGAACCAATGGAGCCAGTTGGTCCACATGGACAGATTGAACCATTTTCAAGGTCAAACGAGCCCTAGAGTAGTTAAACCCCATTTTACCGATTTTTGTGTGCTATACATAACGGATTCATTGGTGATCAGAATTCCGACCTCATTTATGCCAAAATTTTACCTGGACGTCCGTTAAGACCTTATCTATGGAGCCAGTTGGCCCTCACTGCCAAAATGGCCCATTTACAAGGTCAAACTACCCCTAGAGCAGGTAAACCCCTCATTTTACCAATTTTCGTGTGCTATATTCCATATATTTTTTGGTATCCGAAATTCCAACCTCATTTTTGACAAAATTTTACCTGGACGTCCGTTAAGACCATATCTATAGGGCCAGTTTGCCCTGAGGACCAAAATGGCCCATTTCTAGAACAAATAAGCCCTAGAGCAGGTAAATCCCCCATTTTACCGATTTTTGTGTACTATAGTCCCGGATTTTTTGATGATCCGAAATTCCGACCTTATTTTTGCCAAAATTATACCTGGACGTCCATTAATACCTTATATATGGAGCCAGTTTACCCTTAGGATCAAAATGGCCCATTTCAAAGTCAAACGAGACCTAGAGCAGGTAAACCCCCTATTTTGCAGATTTTCAAGTTTTATAGGTCACCATCTGTTTTAGTATTCCAGAAGTCCGACTTCATTCTTGCCAAAATTTAATCTGGACGTCCGTTAAGACCTTACCTATGGAGCCAGTTGGCCCTCACGGACAGAATGGCCCATTTTCAAGATCAAACGAGACCTAGAGCAGGTAAACCCCCATTTTGCCAATTTTCGAGTGCTATATCACCATCTTTTTTGGTATTCAGAATTTGACTTCATTTTTGCCAAAATTAATCTAGACGTCTGTTAAGACCTTACCTATGGAACCAGTTGGACCTCACGGCCAAATGGCCCATTTTCAAGGTCAAACAACCCTAGAGCAGGTAAACCCCACATTTGATTTTGTATGCGTAGTCCACCAATTTTTTGGTGATCCAGAATTCCGACATCATTTTTGCCAAAATTTTACCTGGACGTCCGTAAAGACCTTACTATAGATCCAGTTGACCCTCACTACCAGAATACCCCATTTTCAAGGTGAAACGAGCCCTAGATAGGTAAACCACCCATTTTTACTATTTTTGTGTGCCATAGTCCACAAATTATTTGGTGATCCGGAATTCCTATTTATTTTTGCAAAATTATACCTGGACATCCGTTAAGACCTTATCTATGGAGCCAGTTGGCCCTCACGTTGAAAATGGCCCATTTTCAAGGTCAAACGAGTCGTAGAGCAGGTAAACCTCCTATTTTGCCGATTTTCGTGTGCGGTAGGTCACAATCTTTTTTGGTGATAAAGAATTCTGAACTTAATTTTGCCAAAATTCTATTTAGACGTTCGTTAAGACTTTACTTATGGATCCAGTTGGCCCTCACGGCCAAAATGACCCATTTTGAAGGTCAAACGAGCCCTAGCGTAGGTAAACCCCCTATTTTACCAAATTTTGTTTGTTATAGTCCACAAATTTTTTGGTTATCCGTAATTTCGATGTCATTTTTGCCAAAATTATACCTGGACGTCCGTTAAGACCTTATCTATTGAGCCAGTTGACCCTCACTGCCAAAATTGCCCATTTTCACGGCCAAGTGAGCCCTAGAGTAGGTAAACCACCCATTTTGCCGATTTTCGTGTGCTATAGCTCACCATAGTATTCGGTGATCCAGAATTTTGACCTCATTTTAGCCAAAATTTTACCTGGACGTCCGTTAAGATCTTATCTATGGAGCCAGTTGTCCCTCACGGCTTGAATGGCCCATTTTCAAGGTCTAACAAGCCTTATAGAAGGAAAAACCCCATTTTACCAATTTTCGTATGCTATAGTCCATAAATTTTTTGGTGATCCAAAATTCTGACCTATTTTTTGCTGAAATTATACCTGGACGTCTGTTAAAACTTTATCTATGGAGCCAGTTTCAAGGTCAAACGAGCCCTAGAGCAGGCAAACCCTCAATTTTACCTATTTTTGTGTGCTATAGTCAACAGATTTTATAGTGATCCGGAATTCTCCGACATCATTTTTGCCAAAAGTTTAACTAGACATCCGTTAAAACCTTACCTATTGAGCTAGTTAGCTCTGACGGCCAAAACGACCCATTTCCAAGGTCAAACGAGCCCAGAGCAGGTCAACCCCACTTTTACCACTTTTCATGTGCTATATTTCACCATCTTTTTTGGTGATTCAGAATTCCGACCTTATTTTTGCTAAAATTTTACCTAGACGTCCTTTAAGACCTTACCTATGGAGCCAGTTGGCCCTAACTGCCAGTATGGCCCATTTTCAAGGTCAAACAAGCCCTAAAGAAGGTAAACCCCCAATTTTGCAGATTTTCGTGTGCTATAGATCACAATATTTTTGATGATATCGAATTACGACCTCATTTTTGCTAAAATTTTACCTGGACGTACGTAAAGACCTTATCTATGTAGCCAGTTGGCCCTCACGGCCAGAATAAACCATTTTCAAGGTCAAACGAACCCTAGAGCAGGTAAACCCCCCATTTTGCCGATTTCGTGTGCTATAGTTCACCATCTTTTTTGGTAATCCAGAATTCCGACCTCATTTTTGCCAAAATTTTACCTGGACGTCCGTTAAGACCTTCTCTATGGGGGCCAGTTTTCCCTCACGGCCAGAATGGACCATTTTCAATGTCAAACGAGCTCTAGAGAAGGTAAACCCCCTATTTTACCAATTTTCGTGTTGCTATAGTCCATAGATTTTTTGGTAATCCAGAATTTCGACCTCATTTTTGCCAAAATTTATCCTCGACGTGTGTTAAGAGCTTATCTATGGAGCCAGTTGGTCCTCACGGCCTAAATGGACCATTTTCAAGGTCAAACGAGCCCTGGAGCAGGTAAACCCCCTATTTTATTGATTTTCGTGTGCAATAGTCCACAGATATTTTGGTGATCCAGAATTCTGACCTCATTTATGCCAAAATTTTACGTGGATGTCCGTTAAGACCTTTTTTATGCTGCCAGTTGTCCCTCACGGCCAAAATGCCCCATTTTCAATGTCAGACGAGTCCTAGAGCAGGAAAACCCCCAATTTTACCAATTTTCGTGTGCTATAATCCTCAGATTTTTTGGTGATCTAGAATTTCGACCTCATTTTTGCCAATATTTTACCTGGAAGTCCATTAAGACCTTATCTATGGATCTAGTTGGCCCTCACAGCCAAAATTGCCCATTTTCAAGGTGAAATGAGCACTAGACCAGGTAAACCCCCCATTTTACCTTTTTCGAGTGCTATAGTCCACAGATTTTTCGTGATCCAAAATTTCGATCTTATTTTTGCAAAAATTTTACCTGGACGTCTGTTAAGACCTTACCTATGAGGACACTTGGCCAGCACGGCCAAAACGATCCATTTTCAATGTTAAACGAGCCCTAGAGTAGGTAAACTCCCTATTTTGCCGATTTTCGTGTGCTATAGGTCAACATTTTTTTTTGGTGATAAAGAATTCCGACCTAAGTTTTGCCAAAAATTTACCTGGACCTCCGTTAAGACCTTACCTATGGATCCCGTTGACCCTCATGGCCAGAATGACCCATTTTCCACGTCAAACGATCCCTAGAGATGGTAAACCCCCTATTTTACCGATTTTCGTGTACTATAGTCCACAGATTTTTTGGTGATTCAAAATCCGACCTCATTTTTCCCAAAAGTATACCTGGACGTCCATTAAGACCTTACCTATGGAGCCAGTTGGCCATCACGTCCAGAATGGCCCATTTTTAAGGTCAAACTAGCCCTAGAGCAGGTTAACCCGCCATTTTATCGATTTTCGTTTGCTTTAGTCTGCGGATTTTTTGGTGATTCAGAATTTCGACCTCATTTTTGCCAAAATTTACCTGGACGTTTGTTAAGACCTTATCTATGGAGCCAGTTGGTCCTCATGGCCAAAATTGCCCATTTTCAAGGTGAAACGAGCCCTAGAGTAGGTTAACCCCCCATTTTACCAATTTTCATTAGCTATAGTCCACAGTTTTTTGGGTCATCCAAAATACCGATCGCATTTTGCCAAAATTTTACCTAGAAGTCCGTTAAGATGTTATCTATGTGGCCTATTTTCCCTCACGTCCAAAATGGCTCATTTTCAAGGCCTAATGAACCCTAGAGTAGGTAAACCCCCAATTTTACCAATTTTTCATTAGCTATAGTCCACAGATTTTTTGGTGATCCGGAATTGTGACTTCATTTTTGCAAAAATTATACCTGGACGTCCGTTAAGACCTTATCTATGGAGCCAGTTGGCCATCACGGCCAAAATGGCCCATTTTCAAGGTCAAACGAGCCTTAGAGCAGGTAAACCCCTATTTTGCCGATTTTCGTGCGCTATAGGTCTCCATCTTTTTTGGTGATCCAGAATTCAGACCTCATTTTTGCCAAAACTTTACCTGGACATTCGTTAAGACCTTACCTATGGATGCAGTTGGCCCTCACGGCCAGAATGATCTATTTTGAAGGTCAAACGAGCCCTAGAGCAGATAAACCCCCTATTTTACCAATTTTTGTGTGCTATATAGTTCACAAATTTTTTGGTTATCCGTAATTTCGACCTCATTTTTGCCAATATTATACCTGGACGTCCGTTAAGACCTTATCTATTGAGCGAGTTGACCCTCACAGCCAAAATTGCCCATTTTCAAGGTCAAACGAGCCCTAGATTAGGTAAATCACCAATTTTGCCAATTTTCGTGTGCTATAGCTCACCATAATATTCGGTGATCCAGAATTCTGACCTCATTTTTGCCAAAACTTTACCTGGACGTCCGTTATGATCTTATCTATGTAACCAATTGTCCATCACGACCAGAATGGCCCATTTTCAAGGTGTAACGAACCCTAGAGAAGGAAAACCACAATTTTACCGATTTTCATGTGCTATAGTCCACGGATTTTTTGGTGATCCAGAATTCTGACCTAATTTTTGCTAAAATTATACTTGGACGTCCATTAAGACCTTATGTATGGAGCTAGATGGCTCTCACGGCCAGAATGGCCCATTTTCAAGGTCAAATGAGCCCTAGAGTAGGTAAACCCACATTTGGCATATTTTCGTGTGCTATAGTTCACCATCTTTTTTGGTAATCCAAAATTCCGACATTATTTTTGCCAAAATTTTACCTCGACGTCCATTAAGACCTTACTTATGGAGCAGGTTGGCCCTCACGGCCAGAATAGCCCATTTTTGAGGTCAAACGAGCCCTAGAGCAGGGAAACCACCCATTTTACCAATTTTCGTGTGCGATAGTCCACAAATTTTTTGGTGATCCAGAATTTGGACCTCATTTTTGCCAAAACTTTACCTGGACATCCGTTGACATTATCTATGGAGCTAGTTGGCCCTCACGGCCAACATGGCCCATTTTCAAGGTCAAACGAGACCTAGAGAGGTAAACCCCCATTATACCAATTTTCGTTTGCTATAGTCCATACATTTTTTGGTGATCCGAAATTCCGACCTCATTTTTGCCAAAATTATACTTGGACATCCGTTCAGAACTTACATATGGAGCCAATTGTCCCTCACGGCCAGAATGGCCCATTTTCAAGGTCAAATGTGACCTAGAGTAGGTAAACCCCCTATTTTACTGATTTTCGTATGCATAGTCCACAAAAATTTTGGTGATCCAGAATTTCGACATAATTTTTGCTAAAATTGTACTTGGATGTCCCTTAAAACCTTATCTATGGAGCCAGTTGGCCCTCACGACCAAATTGGCCTATTTTCAAGGTCAATGATCCCTAGAGCAGGTAAACCCCCATTTGACCGATTTTCGTGTGCTATAGTTCACCATCTTTTGTTGTGATCTTGAATTCCGACCTAATTTTTGCCAAAATTTTACCTGGACGTCCGTAAAGACCTTACCTATGGAGCCAGTTGACCCTCATGGCTAAAATGCCCCATTTTCAAGGTCAAATGAGCCATAGAGTAGATAAACTTCAATTTTACTGATTTTTGTGTGTTATCGTCCATGGATTTGGTTATCCAAAATTCCGACCTTATTTTTGCCAAAATTTTACCTGGACATCCGTTAAAACCTTATTTGTGGATCCAGTGGACCCTCACGGCCAAAATGGCTAATTTTCAAGTTCAAACGATCCCTAGAGCAGGTAAACCCCCCAATTTCCCGATTTTCGTGTGATATAGGTCACCATTTGTTTTGGTGATCCAGAATTCCGAGAGTGCTGGCCATCACGGCCAGAATGTCCTATTTCCAAGGTCAAACGACACCTAGAGAAGGTAAACCCCCCATTTTACTGATTTTCGTGTGCTATAGTCCACAGATTTTTTGTTGATCAAGAATTCCGACCTAATTTTTGCTAAAATTATACCTGGACGTCCGTTAAGACCTTATCTATGGAGCCAGTTGGCCCTCACTTCAAAAATGTCCCATTTTCAAGGTCAAATGATCCCTAGAGTAGGTAAACCCCCATTTGGCCGTTTTTCGTGTGCTATAGTTCACCATCTTATTTGGTGATCCAGAATTCCGACCTTATTTTTTCCAAAATTCAACTTGGACGTCTGTTAAGACCTTACTTAAGGAGCCAGTTGGCCCTCACGGCCAGAATGGCACATTTTAAAGGTAAATCGAGACCTAGAGCAGGTAAACCCCTCATTTTACCGATTTTTGTGTGCTATAGTCCACAGATTCTTTGGTGATCCAGAATTCTGACCTAATTTTTGCTAAAATTATACCTGGACGTCCGTAAGACCTTATCTATGGAGCTAGTTGGCCCTCACGGCCAAAATGGCCCATTTTTAAGGTCAAACGAGCCCTAGAGCAGGTAAACACCCCATTTTACCAATTTTGGTGTGCCATAGTCCACATATTTTTTTGGTGATCCGAAATTCCGATGTCATTTTTGCCAAAATTATACCTGGACGTTCGTTAAAACCTTATCTATGGAGCCAGTTGGGCATCACGGCCAAAATGGCCCATTCTCAAGATCCCTAGAGCAGGTAAACCCCCCATTTTGCCGATTTTCGTGTGCTACAGGTCACCATCTTTTTTGGTGGTAAATAATTCCGACCTCATTTTTTCCAAAATTTTACCGAGACATCCGTTAAGACCTTACCTATGGATCCAGTTGGCCCTCACAGCCAGAATGACCCATTTTCAAGGTTAAACGAGCGCTAGAGCAGGTAAACCCCCTATTTTACCAATTTTTGTGTGCTATAGTCCACAAATTTTTTGGTTATCCTTAATTCCGACCTCATTTTTGCCAAAATTATACCGGACGTCCGTTAAGAACTTATCTATTGAGCCAGTTGACCCTCACAGCCAAAATTGCCCATTTACAAGGTCAAACGAGCCCTAGCCACCCAATTTGCCGATTTTTGTGTGCTATAGCTCACCATAGAATTTAGTGATCCAGAATTCTGACCTCATTTTTGCCAAAATTTTACCTAGACGTCTGTTAAGATCTTATCTATGGAGCCAGTTGTCCGTCATGGCCAGAATGGCCCATTTTCAAGGTCTAACGAACCCTAGAGAAGGAAAACCCCCATTTTATCGATTTTCATGTGCTATATTCCATGGATTTTTTGGTGATCCAGAATTCTGACCTAATTTTTGCTAAAATTATACCTGGACGTCCGTTAAGACCTTATCTATGGAGCTAGTTGGCTCTCACGGCCAGAATGGCGCATTTTCAAGGTCAAATGAGCCCTAGAGTAGGTAAACCCACATTTGGCCTATTTTCGTGTGCTATAGTTCACAATCTTTTTTCGTGATCCAGAATTCCGACATTATTTTTGATTAAATTCTACCTGGACATCCATTAAGACCTTACCTATGGATACGGTTAGCCCTCGCGGCCAGAATAGCCCATTTTAAAGGTCAAACGAGTGCTAGAGCTGGGAAACCCCCCATTTTGCCGATTTTTGTGTGCGATAGTCCACAAATATTTTGGTGATCCAGAATTCCGACCTCATTTTTGCCAAAACTTTACCTGGACATCCGTTGACATTATCTATGGATCTAGTTGGCCCTCACGGCCAACATGGCCCATTTTTAAGATCAAACGAGACCTAGAGGAGGTAAACCCCCATTATACCAATTTTTGTGTGCTATAGTCTATACATTTTTTTGGTGATCCGAAATTCCGACTTCATTTTTGCCAAAATTATACCTGGACGTCCGTTAAGAACTTACATATGGAGCCAATTGTCCCTCACGACCAGAATGACCCATTTTCAAGGTCAAACGAGACCTAGAGCAGGTAAACCCCCCATTTTACTGATTTTGTTGTGGTATAGTCCACGGATTTTTTGGTGATCTAGAATTCCGACATTATTTTTCCTAAAATTATAGCTGGATGTCCGTTAAAACCTTATCTATTGAGCAAGTTGGCCCTCACGACCAAAATGGCCCATTTTCAAGGTCAATGATCCCTAGAGCAGGTAAACCCCCATTTGGCCGATTTTCATGTGCTATAGTTCACTATCTTTTTTTGTGATCCAGAATTCCGACCTCATTTTTGCCAAAATTTTACTTGGACGTCCGTAAAAACCTTATTTGTTGATCCAGTTGGCCCTCAAGGCCAAAATGGCCCATTTTCAAGGTCAAACGAGCCCTAGAGCAGGTAAAACTCTCATATTACCGATTTTCGTGTGCTATATTCCACAGATTATTTGGTGATTCGAAATTCCGACCTTATTTTGCCAAAAATTTAACTGGACGTCCATTAAGACGTTATCTATGTGGCCTTTTTTCCCACATGTTCAAAATGGCCCATTTTCAAAGACAAATGACCCCTAGAGTAGGAAAACTCCCCATTTTACCGATTTTTGTGTGCTATAGTCCACAAATTTTTTTGAGATCCTGAATTCCAACTTTATTTTTGCAAAAATTTTACCTAGACGTCCGTTAAAACCTTATCTATGGAGCCAGTTGGCCCTCACGACCAAAATGGCCAATTTTCAAGTTCAAACGAGCCCTAGAGCAGGTAAACCTTCCGATTTGCAGATTATCGTGTGCTATAGGTCACCATATTTTTTGCTGATCCAGAATTCCGATCTCATTTTTGCCAAAATTTTACCTAGACGTCCGTTAAGACCTTATATATGGAACCAGATTGCCCTCACGGCCAAAATGGCACATTTTCTAGGTCAAACGAGCCTTAGACTAGGTAAACCCTCCATTTTACCGATATTCGTGTGCTAAAGTCCACGAATTTTTTGGTTATCTGGAATCGCAACCTCATTTTTGCCATAATTCTACTTGAACGTACGTTAAGACCTTACCTATGGAGCCAGTTTGCCTTCACGGCCAAAATGGCACATTTTCAAAATCAAACGAGCCCTAGAGTAGGTTAACCCCCCATGTTACCGATTTTCATGTGCTATAGTCCAAAGATTTTTTGGTTATCCGGAATTCCAATCTCATTTTTGCCAAAATTTTACCTGGACGTCCGTTAAGACCTTACCTATTGAGGCAGTTGGCCCTTACGGCCAAAACGATCCATTTTAATACTCAAAATAGCCCTAGAACAAGTAAACCCCCCATTTTACCGATTTTCGTCTGCTAAAGGTCACCATTTTTTTTGGCGATACAGAGTTCCGACCTCATTTTTACCATAATTTTACCTGGACGTTCATTAAAACCATACCTATAGAGCAACTTGGCCCTCACGACCAAAAAGACCCATATTCAAGGTCAAACGAGCCCCCATTTTACCGAAGTTTGTGTGCTATAGTCCACTGATTTTTTGGTGATCCGTAATTCCGACCACATTTTTTCCAAAATTTTACCTGGACGTCCGTTAAGACCTTACCTATAGAGCAAATTGGCCCTCATGGCCTGAATGACCAATTTTCAAGGTCAAACGTGCCCTAGAGAAGATAAACCCCCATTTTACCGATTTTCGTGTGTGATAGTCTCCGGATTTTTTGGTGATCCAGAATTTCGACCTTATTTTTTCAAAAATTTTACCTTGATATCCGTTAAGACCTTACCTATGGAGCCACTTGGCGCTCACAGCCAAAATGGACCATTTTCATGGTCAAACGAACCCTAGAGAAAGTAAACCCCCATATTTTGTGATTTTCGTGTGCTATAGTCCTCAGATATTTTGGTGATCCAGAATTCCGAACTCATTTTTGCCAAAATTTTACTTGGACGTTCATTAAAACCTAATATATGGAGCCAGTTTACCCTCAAAGCGAAAATGGCCCATTTTCAAGGTTAAACGATCCCTAGAGCAGGTAAACCCCCAATGTTACCAATTTTCATGTGCTCTAGTCCACAGATTTTTTGGTGATTCGGAATTCCAAGCTCATTTTTGCCAAAAATTTTCCTAGGCGTCCGTTAAGACCTTACCTATGGGGACAATTGGCCCTCACGGCGAAAATGATCCATTTTCAAGAACAAACGAGCCCTAGAGAATGAAAACCCCCAATTTTACCAATTTTCGTGTGCTATAGTCCACGGAATTTTTGGTGATCCAAAATTCCTACCTCATATTTGCGAAAATTTTATCTATAAGTCCGTTAGGACCTCATATACGGAGCCAATTGGCCCTCACCGCCAAAATGGCCCATTTTCAAGGTCAAACGTGCCCTAGAGCAGGTAAACCCCCCATTTTAGTTATTTTCGTATGCTATAGTCCACAGATTTTTTGGTGATCCAGAATTCCGACCTCATTTTTGCCAAAATTTTACCTCGACATCCGTAAAGACCTTATATATGGAGCCAATTGGCCCTAACGGCAAAATGGCCCATTTTCAAGTTCAAACGAGCCCTAGAGCAGAAATACCCACCATTTTAGCGATTTTCGTATGTTATAGTTCATAGATTTTTTGGTGATCCGGAATTCCGACCTCATTTATGCCAAAATTTTACCTAGACGTCCGTTAAGACCTTACATATGGGGACAATTGGCCCTCATGGCCAGAATAGGCCCATTTTCAAGGTCAAACGAACCCTAGAACAGGTAAAATCCATTTTACAGATTTTCGTGTGCTATAGTCCATGGATTTTTTGGTGATCCGGAATTCCTACCTCATTTTCGCCAAAATATTACATAAAAGTTCGTTAAGACCTTAACTATGGAGCCAGTTTGCCCTTATGGCCAAAATGGCACAATTTAAAGGTCAAACGACACCAAGACCAGTTAAATCCCTTATTTTACCGATTTTTGTGTGCTATTGTCCACATATTTTTTGGTGATCCGGAATTTCGACCTCATTTTTGCCAAGATTTTACCTAGACGTCCGTTAAGACCTTACCTATGGAACCAATTGTCCCTAACAGTCAAAATGGCCCATTTTCAAGGTCAAACGTGCCCTAGAGCAGGTAAACCCACCATTTTACTAATTTTCGTGTGTTGTAGGTCACCGTCTTTTTTAGCGATAAAGAATTCCGACCTCATTTTTGCAAAAATTTTACCTTGACGTCCGTCAAGACCTTACTTATGGAGCCAGTTGGCCCTCAAGGCCAGAATGACCCATTTTCAAGGTCAAACGACCCCCAGAAAAAGTAAACCACCATTTTATAGATTTTTGTGTCCTATAGTCCACGGATTTTTTGGTGATCGTGAATTACGACCTCGTTTTTGCCAAAATTATACTTGGACGTCCGTTAAGACCTTACCTATGTAGTCAGTTGGCCCTCACGGCCAATACGATCCATTTTCAATGTCAAACGAGCCCTAGAGCAGGTAAACCCCCTATTTTGCCGATTTTCGTGTGCTATAGGTCAACATCTTTTTTAGTGATAAAGAATTCTGACCTCATTTTTGTCAAAATTTTACCTGGACGTTTGTTAACACCTTACCTATGGTGCCAGTTCGCTCGCACAGCCAGAATGGCCCATTTTCAAGGTCAAACAAGCCCTACAGAAGGTAAACCCTCTATTTTACAGATTTTCGTGTGCAATAATCCACGAATTTTTTGGTGATCCAGAATTCCTACCTCATTTTTGCCAAAAATTTACCTGGACATCCATTAAAATCTTATCTATGGAGCCAGTTTACCCACACGGCCAAAATGGCCTATTTTCAAGGTCAAACGAGCCCTAGAGCAGGTAAATCTCCCATGTTACCGATTTTCGTGTGCTCTAGTCCACAGATTTTTTGGAGATCCTGAATTACGACCTCATTTTTGCCAAAATTATACCTGGACGTCCGTTAAGACCTTATCTATGTAGCCAGTTGGCCCTCACGGCCAGAATGGCCTATTATCAAGGTCAAACGAGCCCTATAGCAGGTAAACCCCCTATTTTGCTGATTTTCGTTTGCTATAGGTCGTTATCTTTTTGGGTGATCCAGAATTCAGACCTCATTTTTGAAAAAATTTTACTTGGACGTCAGTTAACACCTTACCTATGGAGCCAGTTGTCCCTCACGGCCAGAATGACCCATTTTCAAGGTCAAACGAGCCATAGAGCAGATAAACCCCCCAGTTTACTGATTTTGTTTGCTATTGTCCACTAATATTTTGGTGATCCAGAGTTGTGACCTCATTTTTGCCAAAATTTTACCTGGACGTCTGTTAAGACCTTATCGATGGAACCAGTTGGCGCTCACGGATAAAATGGCCTATTTTCAATGTCAAACGAGCGCTAGAGCAGGTAAACCCCCCATATTAGCGATTTTCATGTGCAATAGTCCACATATTTTTTGGTGATCAAAAATTCCGACCTCATTTTTGCCAAAATTTTACCTGGACGGTCATTAAAACCTTATCTATGGAGCCAATTTACCCACATGGCCAAAATGACCCATTTTCAAGGTCCAACGAGCCCTAGGGCAGGTAAACCCCCATGTTACCGATTTTCGTTTGCCCTAGACCACAGATTTTTTGGTGCTTCGGAATTCCAAGCTCATTTTTGCCTAAATTTTACCTGGGAGTCCGTTAAGACCTAACCTATGGGGGCAATTAGCCCTCACGGTGAAAACGATCCATTTTCAAGGTCAAACGAGCCCAAGAGAAGGAAAACCCCTCATTTTACTGATTTTCGTGTGCTATAGTCCACGGGTTTTTTAGTGATCCAGAATTTCGACGTCATTTTTGCCAAAATTTTATCTTGGCGTCTGTTAAGACCTTATCTACGGAGCCATTGTCCCTCACGGCCAAAATGGCCTATTTTCAAGGTCAAACGTGCCCTAGAGCAGGTAAACCTCCCATTTTAGTGAATTTCGTGTGCTATAGTCCACAGATATTTTGGTGATCCTGAATTTCGACCTCATTTTTGCCAAAATTTTACCTCGACATCCGTAAAGACCTTATATATGGAGCTAGTTGGCCCTAACAGCCAAAATGACCCATTTTCAAGGTCAAACGAGACCTAGAGCACGTAAAACCCCCATTTTGCAGATTTTCGTGTGCTATAGGTCACCATCTTTTTTGGTGATAAAGAATTTCGATCTCATTTTTGCCAAAAATTTGCCTGGACGTCCATTAAGACCTTACCTATAGAGCAAGTTGGCCCTCATGACCAGAATGGCCCATTTTTAAGGTCAAACGAGCCCTAGAGTAAGTAAACCTCCAATTTTTACTGATTTTCGTGTGCTATAGTCCACAGATTTCTTGGTGATCCAAAATTCCGACCTTATTTTTGCCAAAATTTTATCTGGACGTCCGTTAAGACCTTATCTATGGAGCCAGTTGGTCCTCACCGCCAAAATGTCCCATTTTCAAGGTCAAACGAGCCCTAGAGTAGAAAAACCACCCATTTTTGCGATTTTCGGGTGCTATCGTCCAAAGATTTTTTGGTGATCTGAAATTCCGACTTCATTTATGCCAAAGTTTTACCTAGACGTTCGTTAAAACCTTATCTATGGTGCCAGTTTGCCCTCACGGCCGAAATGGCCCATTTTCAAGGTCAAACGAGCCTTAGTGCATGTAAGCCCCCTATGTTACCGATTTTTGTATGCCATTTTTCACGGATTTTTTGGTGATCCGAAATTCCAATCTCATTTTTGCGTAAATTTTACCTAGACATCCGTTAAGACCTTACATATGGGGACAGTTGGCCCTCAAAGGCAGAACGATATATTTTCAAGGTCAAACGAGCACTAAAACTGGTAAACCACCCATTTTACCAATTTTCGTGTGCTATAGTCCATAGACTTTTTGGTGACCATGAATTCCGACCTCAATTTTGCCAAGATTTAACCTGGACGTCCGTTAAAACCTTATCTATGGAGCCGATTTTCCCTCAAGGTCAAAATGGCCCATTTTCAAGGTCAAACGAGCTATAGAGCTGCTGAACCCCCTATTTTAGCATTTTTCGTGTGCTATAGTCCACATATTTTTAGGTGATCCAGAATTCCAACCTCATTTTTACCAAAATTTTACATGGACGTCTGTTGAGACCTTACCTATGGAGCCAGTTGGCCCTCACGGCCAAAATGGCACATTTTCGAGGTCAAACGAGACCTAGAGAAGGTAAACCCTCCACTTTATCAATTTTCATGTGCTATAGTCCACGAATTTTTTGGTGATCCGGAATTTCAACCTTATTTTTGCCAAGATTTTACCTAGACGTCCGTTAAGACCTTACCTATAGAGCCAATTGTCCCTCACGGTCAAAATGACCCATTTTTAAGGCCAAACGAGCCCTAGAGCAGGTAAACCCCCCATTTTACTAATTTTCGTGTTTTATAGTCCACATATTTTTTGATGATCCAAAATTCTGACCTCATTTTTGCCAAAATTTTGCCTGGACGTCCGTTAAGACTTTACATATGGGGACAATTGGCCCTCAAGTCCAAAACGATCCATTTTCAAAGTCAAACGCGCCCTAGAGCAAGTAAACCCCCCATTTTACCAATTTTTGTGTGCTATAGTCCTCGAATTTATTTGTTATCTTGAAATCCGACCTCACATTTGCCAAAACTTTATCTGGACGTCCGTTAAGACCTTACCTATGGGGTCAGTTTGCCCTCATGGCCAAAACGATCAATTTTCAAGGTCAAACAAACCCTAGAGAAGGTAAACCACCTATTTTACCATTTTTCGTGTGCTGTAGGTCACCGTCTTTTTTAATGACAAATAATTCCGACCTCATTTTTGCCAAAATTTTACCTGGACATCTGTTAACACCATACCTATGGAGTAAGTTGGCTCTCACGGCCAAAATGGCACATTTTCAAGGTCAAACGACCCCAAGAGCAGGTAAACTCTCTATTTTATCGATTTTCGTGTGCTATAGTCCACAGATTTTTTCGTGATCCCAAATTTCGACCTCATTTTTGCCAAGATTTTACCTGGATGTCCGTTAAGACTTTACCTATGGGGACAGTTGGCCCTCACGGCCAAAACGATCCATTTCCATGGTCAAACGACCCCTAGAGCAGGTAAACACCCCATTTTGCTAATTTTCTTGTGCTATAGTTTACCATCTTTTTTGGTGATAAAGAATTCCGACCTCATTTTTGCCAAAAATTATACCCGGACATCCATTAAGACCTTATCTATGGAGCCAGTTGACCCTCACGGCCAAAATAGCCCATTTTCAAGGTCAAACGAGCCCTAGAGTAGGTGAAACCTTATTTTACCGATTTTCGTGTGCTATAGGACCCCATCTTTTTTAGTGATAAAGAATTTTGACCTCATTTTTGCCAATATTTTACCTGGACGTCTGTTAACACCTTACCTATGGAGCCAGTTGGCTCTCACGGCCACAATGGCCCATTTTCAAGGTCAAACGAGCCCAAGAGAAGGTAAACCCCCTATTTTACCGATTTTCGTGTGCTATAGTCCACAAATTTTTTGGTAATCCGGAATTCCGACCTTATTTTTCACAAAATTATACCTGGACGTCCGTTAAGACATTATATATGGAGCCAGTTCGCCCAGAAGGCTAAAACGCCACATTTTCAAGGTCAAACGAGCTCTAGAGCAGGTCAACCCCGCATTTTGCCGATTTTCGTGTGCTATAGGTCACCATCTTTTTTGGTGATCTAGAATTTCGACCTCATATTTGCTAAAATTTTACCTGGACGTCCGTTACGACCTTACATATGGAGCCAGTTGGCCCTCACAACTAGAAAGGCCCATTTTCAAGGTCAGTTAAGACCTTACCTATGGAACCAGTTGGCCCTCACGGCCAGAATGGCCCATTTTCAAGGTCAAATGAGCCATAGCAAAGATAAACCCCCATTTTATAGATTTTCGTGTGCTATAGTCCACGGATATTTTGGTGATCTTGAATTTCGACCTCATTTTTGCCAAAATTTTACCTGGACGTCCGTTAAGACCTTACTTATGGGGACAGTTGGCCCTCACCGCTAAAATGATCCATCTTCAAGGTCAAACGAACCCTAGAGAAAGTAAACCCTCTATTTTGCCAATTATCGTGTGCTATAGATCACCTTCTCTTTTTGTGATAAAGAATTACGATCTTATTTTTGCAAAAATGTTAACTAAACGTTCGTTAAGACCTTACCTATGGAGCCAGTTGGCCCTCACGGCAAGAATGGCCCATTTTCAAGTTCAAACGAGCCCTAGAGAAGGTAAACCCACAATTTTACCGATTTTTGTGTGCTGTAGTCCACGAATTTTTTGGTGATTCAGAATTCAGACCACATTTTTTGCAAAATTATACCTGGACATCCGTTAAGACCTTACCTATGGAGGACAGTTGGCCCTCACGGCCAAAATGATCCATTTTCTAGGTCAAACGAGCCCTAGAGCAGGTAAACCCCCCCCCCAAGTTTGGCGATGTTCGTGTGCTATAGGTCACAATCTTTTTTGGTGATAAAGAATTACGACCTTATTTTTGCCAAAATTTTACCTAGATGTTCGTTAAGACCTTACCTATGGAGCCAGTTGGCCCTCACGGCTAGAATGTCCCATTTTCAAGGTCAAACGATCCCTAGAGAAGGTAAATCCACCATTTTGCCGATTTTTGTGTGCTGTAGTCCACGAATTTTTTTGTGATTCGGAATTCCGACCACATTTTTGCCATAATTATACCTGGACGTTCGTTAAGACCTTACCTATGGGGACTGTTGGCCCTCACAGCGAAAACGATCTATTTTCAAGGTCAAATGAACCCTAGAGCAGGTAAATCCCCCATTTTGCCGATTTTCGTGTGCTATAGGTCACCATCTTTTTTGGTGAAAAATAATTCCGACCTCATTTTTTCCAAAATTATACATGGACGTCCGTTAAGACCTTTTCCATGGAGCCAGTTGGCCCTCACAGCTAGAATGACCCATTTTCAAGGTCAAACGTGCCCTAAAAAAGGTAAACCTCTTATTTTACCGATTTTCGTGAGCTATAATGCACGGATTTGTTGGTGATACAAAATTTCGACCTCTTTTTTGTCAAAATTTTACCTTGACGTCCGTCAAGACCGTACATATGGAGCCAGTTTGCCCTCACGGCCAAAATTGCCCATTTTCAAGGTCAAACGAACCCTTAAACAGGAAACCCCCAATTTTATCGATTTTCGTGTGCTATAGTCCACGGATATTTTGGTGATCAAGAATTTTGACCTCATTTTTGCCAATATTTTACCTGGACATCCGTTAATACCTTACTTATGGGGACAGTTGGCCCTCACCGCTAAAATGATCCATCTTCAAGGTCAAACGAACCCTAGAGAAAGTAAACCCTCTATTTTGCCAATTATCGTGTGCTATAGATCACCTTCTCTTTTTGTGATAAAGAATTACGATCTTATTTTTACATAAATGTTAACTAAACGTTCGTTAAGACCTTACCTATGGAGCCAGTTGGCCCTCACGGCAAGAATGGCCCATTTTCAAGTTCAAACGAGCCCTAGAAAAGGTAAACCCACCATTTTACCGATTTTTGTGTGCTGTAGTCCACGAATTTTTTGGTGATTCAGAATTCAGACCACATTTTTTGCAAAATTATACCTGGACGTCCGTTAAGACCTTACCTATGGAGGACAATTGGCCCTCACGGCCAAAACGATCCATTTTCTAGGTCAAACGAGCCCTAGAGCAGGTAAACCACCCCCCCCCCCCCAAGTTTGCCGATTTTCGTGTGCTGTAGGTCACCATCTTTTTTGGTGATAAAGAATTACGACCTTATTTATGCCAAAATTTTACCTAGATGTTCGTTAAGACCTTACCTATAGAGCCAGTTGGCCCTCACGGCTAGAATGTCCTATTTTCAAGGTCAAACGATCCCTAGAGAAGGTAAACCCACCATTTTACCGATTTTTGTGTGCTGTAGTCCACGAATTTTTTTGTGATTCGGAATTTCGACCACATTTTTGCCATAATTATACCTGGACGTCCGTTAAGACCTTACCTATGGGGACAGTTGGCCCTCATGGCCAAAACGATCCATTTCAAGGTCAAATGATCCCTAGAGTAGGTAAACCCTCCATTTTTCCAATTTTCGTGTGCTATAGTCAACGCATTTTTTGGTGATGCAGAATTCTGACCTCATTTTTGCCAAAATTTTACCTGGACGTTCGTTAAGACCTTATCTATGGAGTCCGTTTGCCCTCATGGCAAGAATGGCCCATTTTCAAGGTCAAACGAGCCCTAGAGGAGGTAAACCGTCCATTTTAACGATTTTTGTGTGCTATAGGTCACCATCTTTATTGGTGATAAAGAATTCCGACCTCACTTTTGCCAAAAATTTACCTGGACGTCCGTTAAGACACTACATATGGAGCCAGTTGGCCCTCATAGCCAGAATGACCCATTTTCATAGTTAAACGAGCCTTAGAGCAGGTAAACTCCCCGTTTTGTCGATTTTCGTATGCTATATGTCACCACCTTTTTGGTGATAAAGAATTTCCACCTCATTTTTGCCAAAATTTTACATGGATGACCGTTAAACCCTTACTTATGGAAACAGTTGGCACTCACGGCCAAAATGACCCATTTTCAAAGTCAAACGATCCCTAGAGAAGGTAAACCCCCAATTTTACCAATTTTTGTGTGCTATAGGTCACCATCTTTTTTGGTGATAAAGAATTTCGACCTCATTTTTGCCAACATTTTACTTGGACGTCCGTTAAGACCTTATCTATGGAGCCAGTTGGCCCTCACGGCCAAAATAGCCCATTTTCAAGGTCAAACGATCCCTAGAGTAGGTAAACACCCCATTTTGCCAATTTTCATGTGCTATAGGTCAACATCATTTTTGGTAATCCAGAATTCCGATCTCATTTTTGCTGAAATTTTACCTGGACGTCCATTAATACCTTATATATGGAGGCAGTTTGCCCTCACAGCCAAAATGGCCCATTTACAATGTCAAACGAGCCCTAGAGCAGGTAAACCCCCCATTTTACCGATTTTCGTGTGCTAATAGTCCATAGATTTTTTGGTGATCCGGAATTGCGACCTCATTTTTGCCAAAATTTTGCCTAGACGTCCGTTAAGACCTAACCTATGGGAATAGTTGGCAATCACGGCCAAAACATTCTATTTTGGAGGTCATACGAGCCCTAGAGATGGTAAACCCCCAATGTGCCAATTTTTGTGCATTATAGGTCACCATCTTTTTTGGTGATAGAGAATTCCGACCTTATTTTTTCCAAAATTTAACTTGCACGTCCATTAAGATCTTACCTATGGGGACAGTTGGCCCTCACGGCCAAAACGATCCATTTTCAAGGTTAAACGAGCCTTTGAGCAGGTAAACCCCCCATTTTGCCTATTTTCGTGTGCAATAGGTACCATCTTTTCTGGTGATAAAGAATTTCGAACTCATTTTTGCCAAAATTTACCTGGACGTCCGTTAAGACGTTACCTATGGAGCAAGTTGGCCCTCACGGCCAGAAAATCACATTTTCAAGGTCAAACGAGCCCTAGAGAAGGTAAACCCCCCATTTTACAGATTTTCGTGCGCTACAGTCCACGAATTTTTTGTTGATCCGGAATTCCGACCTCATTTTTTCCAAAATTATACATGGACGTCCGTTAAGTCCTTATCTATGGAGCCGGTTGGCCCTCACGGCCAAAATAGCCCATTTTCGGATGAAACGAGCCCTAGAGGAGGTAAACCCCCCTATTTTGCCGATTTCCGTGTGCCATAGGTCAGCATCTTTTTTGGTGATACAGAATCCGACCTCATTTTTTCCAAAATCTTACCTGGATGTCCGTTAAGACCTTACTTATAGGCACAGTTGTCCTTCACGGCTAAAATGATCCATTTTCAAGGTCAAACGAGCCCTATAGAATGTATTTTGTCGAGCCAATTTTCAAGGTCAAACGATCCGATTTTCGTGTGCTATAGGTCACCATCTTTTTTGGTGATATACAATTTCGACCTCATTTTTGCAAAAATTATACCTGGACATCCGTTAAGACCTTATCTATGGAGCCAGTTGGCCCTCACAGCCAAAATGACCCATTTTCAAAGTCAAACGAGCCCTAGAGCAGGTAAACCCCACATTTTGCCGATTTTTGTGTGCTATAGGTCACCATCTTTTTTGGAGATCCAGAATTCCGACATCATTTTTGCAAAAACTTTACCTGGACGTCGGTTAAGACCTTACCTATGGAGCCAGTTGGCTCTCACGGCCAAAATGGCCCATTTTCAAGGTCAAACGAGCCCTAGAGCAGGTAAACCCCCCATTTTACCAATTTTCGTGTGCTATAGTCAACATATTTTTTGGTGATTCGGCACTCCATCCTCATTTTTGCCAAAATTTTACCTGGACATCCATTAAGACCTTACCTATGGGGACAGTTGGCCCTCACATCCAAAATAATCCATTAGCAAGGTCAAACGAACCCTAGATCAGGTAAACCCTCCATTTTGTCGATTTTCGTGTGCAATAGGTCACCATCTTTTTTGGTGATCAAGAATTCCAACCTCATTTTTGCCAAGATTTTACCTGGACGTCCGTTAAGACCTTACCTATGGGGACAGTTGGCCCTGACGGCCAAAATGAACCATTTTCAAGGTCAAACTAGCCCTAGAGTAGTTAAACCCCCTATTTTGCCGATTTTCGTGTGCTATAGGTCACCATATTTTATGGTGATAAAGAATTCCGACCTCATTTTTGCCAAAATTCTACCTAGAGGTCCGTTAAGACCTTACCTATGGGGATAGATGGCCCTCACGGCTAAAACGATCTATTTTCAAGGTCAAACGTGCCCTAGTGCAGGTAAACCCCCTATTTTGCCTATTTTCGTGTGCTATAGTCCACATATTTTTTGGTGATCCGGAATTCCGACCTCTTTTTTGCCAAAATTAAACCTGGATGTCCGTTAAAACCTTATTTATGGAGACAGTTGGCCCTCAAAGCCAAAATGGCCCATTTTCAAGGTCAAACGCTCCCTAGATCAACTAAACCCCCCATTTTGCCAATTTTCGTATGCTACAGGTCACCATCTTTTTTGGTGATCTAGAAATCCGACCTCATTTTAGACAAAATATTACTTGGACGTCCGTTAAGACCTTACCTATGGAGCGAGTTGGCCCTCACGGCCATAATGGCTCATTTTCAAGGTCAAATGAGCCCAAGAGTAGGTAAATCCCCTATTTTGCCGATTTTCGTGTGCTATAGTCCACAGATCTTTTGGTGATCCAGAATTCCGACCTCATTTGTACCAAAATTATACATGTACATCCGTTAAGACCTTATCTATGGAGCCAGTGGGCCCTCACGGCAAAAATGGCCCATTTTCAAGGTCAAACGAGACCTAGAGAAGGTAAACCCCCCATTTTGCCGATTTTCGTGTCCTATTGGTCACCATCTTTTTTGGTGATCCAGAATTCCGACCTCATTTTTGCCAAAATTTTACCTGGACGTCCGTTAAGACCTAACCTATGAAGCCAGTTGGCCCTCGCGACTAGAATGACCCATTTTCAAGTTCAAACAAGCCCTAGAGAAGGTAAACCCCCCATTTTACCGATTTTCGTGTGCTATAGGCCACGGATTTTTTGGTGATCCAGAATTTCGACGCCATTTTTTGCCTTAATTTTACCTGTACGTCCTTTAAGACCTTACTATGGGGAACAGTTGGCCATCACGGCTAAAACGATCAACTTTTCAAGGTCAAACGACCCCTCGAGCAGGTAAAGCACCCATTTAACCTATTTTCGTGTGCAATAGGTCACCATATTTTTTGATGACAATGAATTACGACCTCATTTTTGCCAAAAGTTTACCTTGACGTCCGTTAATACCTTGCTTATGGATCCAGTTGGCCCTCCTGGCCAGAATGGCCTATTTTCAAGGTCAAACGAGCCCTAAAAAAGGTAAACCCCCCATTTTACCATTTTTTGTGTGATATAGTCCACGAATTTTTTGGTGATCCAGAATTCTGACCTCATTTTTGCCAAAATTATACCTGGACTTCCGTTAAGACCTTATCTATGGAGCCAGTTGGCCTTAACGGCCAGAATGACCCTTTTTCAAGGCCAAATGAGCCCAAGAGCAGGTAAACCCCCCATTTTACCAATTTTCGTGTGCTATAGTCCACAGTTTTTTGGTAATCCGGAATTCCGACCTCACTTTTACCAAAATCTTACCTGGACGTCTGTTGAGACTTTACCTATGGGGACAGTTGGCCCTCATAGCCAAAACAATTTATTTTCAACGTCAAACGAGCCCTAGAGCAGGTAAACCCCAATTTTGCCGATTTTCGTGTGCTATAGGTCATCTTCTTTTTTGCTGATAAAGAATTCCGACCTCATTTTTGCTAAAATTTTAACTGGACGTCCGTTAAGAGCTTACCTATGAGCCAGTTGGCCTTCATGGCCAAAACGATCCATTTTCAAGGTCAAACAAGCCCTACAAAAGGTGAACCTATCCATTTTGCCGATTTTCGTGTTCTATAGGTCACCATCTCTTTTGGTGATAAAGAATTCCGACCTCATCTTTGGTAAAAATTTTCCTGGACATTCGTTAAGACCTTACCTATGGAGTCAGTTGGCCCTCACGGTAAGAATGACCCATTTTCAAGGTCAAACGAGCCCTAGACAAGGTAAACCCCAATTTTACTGATTTTCGTGTGCAATAGTCCCCGTATTTTTTGGTGATCCGGAATTACGACCTCATTATTGCCAAAATTTTACCTAGAAGTCCGTTAAGACCTTACCAATAGGCTCTGTTGGCCCTCACGGCCAAAACGATCCATTTTCAAAGTCAAACGATCCCTAGAGCAGGTAAACCTATCCATTTTGCCGATTTTCGCGTTCTATAGGTCACTATCTCTTTTGGTGATAAAGAATTCCGACCTCATCTTTGGTAAAACTTTACCTGGACATTCGTTAAGAGCTTACCAATGGAACCAGTTGGCCCTTACGGCAAAAATGGCCCATTTTCAAGGTCAAACGATCCCTAGACAAGGTAAACCCCCCATTTTATCGATTTTCGTGTGCTATAGTCCCCAGATTTTTTGGTGATCCAGAATTACGACCTCATTTTTGCCAAAATTTTACCTGGACGTCCGTTAAGACCTTACCTATGGGGACAGTTGGCCCTCACAGAAAAAAAACGATCTATTTTCAAGGTCAAATGAACCCTAGAGCAGGTAAATCCCCCATTTTGCCGATTTTCGTGTGCTATAGGTCACCATCTTTTTTAGTGAAAAATAATTCTGAACTCATTTTTTCCAAAATTATACATGGACGTCCGTTAAGACCTTATCCATGGAGCCAGTTGGCCCTCACACCTAGAATTGCCCATTTTCAAGGTGAAACGTGCCCTAGAGAAGGTAAACCCTCCATTTTACCGATTTTCGTGAGCTATAGTGCACGGATTTGTTGGTGATCCAAATATTTGACCTCATTTTTGCCAAAACTTTACCTTGACGTCCGTTAAGACGTTACCTATGGAGCCAGTTTGCCTTTACGGCCAAAAATGCCCATTTTCAAGGTCAAACGAGACCTTAAGCAAGTAAACCCCCCATTTTATCGTTTTTCGTGTGCTATAGTCCACGGATATTTGGCTGATCCAGAATTTCGACCTCATTTTTGCAAAAATTTTACCTGGACATCTGTTAAGACCTTACTGATGGGTACAGTTGGCCCTCACGGCTAAAACGATCCATCTTCAAGGTCAAACGAGCCCTAGAGAAGGTAAACCCCCCATTTTGCCAATTTTCGTGTGCTATAGGTCACTTTCTTTTTTGGTGATAAAG
Source organism: Solanum verrucosum (assembly GCF_900185275.1). Taxonomy (NCBI): domain Eukaryota; kingdom Viridiplantae; phylum Streptophyta; class Magnoliopsida; order Solanales; family Solanaceae; genus Solanum; species Solanum verrucosum. Next base: position 10,862 of record NW_026020313.1, on the reverse strand, counting down.
AATTACGACGTTATTTTTGCCAATATTTTACCTGAACGTTCTTTAAGACCTTACCTATGGAACCAGTTGACCCTCACGGCTAGAATGGCCCATTTCAAGTTCAAACAAGCGCTAGAGAAGGTAAATCCACCATTTTACCGATTTTTGTGTGCTGCAGTCCACAAATTTTTTGGTAATTCAAAATTCCGACCACATTTTTTGCCATAATTATACCTGGACGTCCGTTAAGACCTTACCTATGGAGAACAGTTGGCCCTCACGGCCAAAACGATCCATTTTCTAGGTCATACGAGCCCTAGAGCAGGTAAACCCCCAGTTTGCCAATTTTCGTGTGCTATAGGTCACCATCTTTTTTGTTGATAAGGAATTACAACCTTATTTTTGCCAAAATTTTACCTAGATGTTCGTTAAGACCTTACCTATGGATCCAGTTGCCCCTCACGGCTAGAATAACCCATTTTCAAGGTCAAACGATCCCTAGAGAAGGTAAACCCACCATTTTACCGATTTTTGTGTGCTCTAGTCCACAAATTCTTTTGTAATTCGAAATTCGGACCACATTTTTGCCAAAATTATACCTGGACGTCCGTTAAGACCTTACCTATGGGGACAGTTGGCCCTCATGGCCAAAACGATCCATTTTCAAGGTCAAACGAACCCTAGAGCATGTAAAGCCCTCATTTTACCGATTTTCGTGTTCTATCATCCATAGAATTTTTGGTGGTCCAGAATTGCGACCTCATTTTTGCCAAAATTTTGCCTAGACGTCCATTAAGACCTAGCCTATGGGAATAGTTGGCAATCACGGCCAAAACATTCTATTTTCAAGGTCAAACGAGCCCTAGAGCAGGTAAACCCCCCAATTTGCCAATTTTCGTGCACTATAGGTCACTATCATTTTTGGTGATAAAGAATTCCGTCCTCATTTTTTCAAAAATTTAACCTGCACGTCCATTAACATCTTACCTATGGGGACAATTGGCCCTCACGGCCAAAACGATCCATTTTCAAGGTCAAATGAGCCCTTGAGCAGGTAAAAACCCCCCATTTTGCCTATTTACGTGTACAATAGGTACCATCTTTTTTGGTGATAAAGAATTTCGACCTCATTGTTGCCAAAATTTACCTGGACGTCTGTTCAGACGTTACCTATGGAGCGAGTTGGCCCTCACGGCCAGAATATCCCATTTTCAAGGTCAAACAAGCCTTAGAGAAGGTAAACACCCCATTTTACCGATTTTCGTGCGCTACAGTCCACGGATTTTTTGTTGATCCGGAATTCCGACCTCATTTTTTCCAAAATTATACATGGACATCCGTTAAGTCCTTATCTATGGAGCCAGTTGGCCCTCATGGCCCATTTTAAGATCAAACGAGCACTAGAGGAGGTAAACCCCCCATTTTGCCGATTTTAGTGTGCTATAGGTCAGCATCTTTTTTGGTGATCAAGAATCCGACCTCATTTTTTCCAAAATCTTACCTGGATGTCCGTTAAGACCTCATGTATGGAGCTAGTTGGCCCTCACGGCCAAAATGGCCCATTTTGAAGGTCAAACGTGCCCAAGAGCAGGTAAACCTCCCATTTTACCAATTTTCGTGTGCTATAGTCCACGAATTTTTTGGTAATCTAGAATTCCGACCTCATTTTTACCAAAATTTTATCTGGACATTCGATTAGACCTTATCTATGGAGCCAATTGGCCCTCACGGCCAAAATGGCCTAGTTTCAAGGTCAAATGAGCCCTAGAGCAGGTAAACCCCCATTTTACTGATTTTCGTGTGCTATAGTCCTTAGATTTTATGGTGATCAAGAATTTCTGCCTAGTTTTTGCCAAACTTTTACCTGGACGTCCGTTAAGACTTCAGCTATGTAGCCAGTTTGCCCTCACAGCCAAAATGACCCATTTTAATGTCAAACGAAGCCTAGAGCAGGTAAACCCCCACATTTTATCGATTTTCGTGTCCTATAGTCCACAGTTTTTTGGTGATTCAGAATTCCAACCTTATTTTTGCAAAAAATTTACCTGGACGTCTGTTAAGACCTTATCTATGGAGCCAGTTTGCCCTCACGGCCAAAATGGCACATTTACAAGGTCAAACAAGTCCTAGAGCAGGTAAACCCCCAATTTTACCGATTTTCGTGTGCTATAGTCCACATATTTTTTGTTGATCTGGAATTCTGACCTCAATTTTGCAAAAATTATACCTGGACGTCCGTTAAGTCCTTATCTATGGAGCCAGTTAGCCCTCACGGCCAAAATGGCCCATTTTCAGATCAAACGAGCCCTACAAGAGGTAAACCCCCCATTTTGCCAATTTTTGTGTGCTATAAGTCAGCATCTTTTTTGGTGATCCAGATTTCGACCTCATTTTTTCCAAAATCTTACCTAGATGTCCGTTAAGACCTTACCTTTGGATCCAATTGGCCCTCACAACTAAAATGGCCCATTTTCAATGTCAAACGAGCCCTAGATCAGGTAAACCCCCCATTTTACCGATTTTCGTGTGTGCTATAGTCTACAGATTTTTTGGTGATCCGAAATTCCGACCTCATTAGTGCCAATATTTTACATGGACGTTTGTTAAGACCTTATCTATGGAGCCAGTTTACCCTCACGGCCAAAATGGCCCATTTACAAGGTCAAAGGACCCCTAAACTAGGTAAACCCCTCATTTTTCCAATTTTCGTATTCTACAGTCCACAGATTTTTTGGTGATCCAGAATTTCAACCTCATTTTTGCCAAAATTATACTTGGATGTCCCTTAAGACCTTATCAATGGAGCCAGTTGGCCCTCACAGCCAAAACGACCCATTTTCAAGGTGAAACGAGCCCTAGAGCAGGTAAAATCCCCATTTTGTCGATATTCGTGTGCAATAGGTCAACATCTTTTTTAGTGATCCAGAATTTCGACCTCATTTTTGCCAAAATTTTACCTGGACGTCCCTTAAGACATTACCTATGGAGCCAGTTGGCCCTCACAGCCAGAATGATCCATTTTCAAGGTCTAACGGGCGCAAGAGCAGGTAAACCCCCCATTTTACTGATTTTTGAGTGCTATAGTCCACAGATTTTTTGGTCATCCAGAATTTCGACTTCATTTTTGCCAAAATTTTACCTAGACGTTCGTTAAGACCTTACCTATGGGGACATTTGGCCCTCACGGCCAAAACGATCCATTTTCAAGGTCAAACGATCCCTAGAGCCGGTACACCCCCATTTTGCCGATTTTCGTATGCTTTAGGTCACCATCTTTTTTGGTGATGAAGAATCCGACCTCATTTTTGCCAAAATTTTACATGGACGTTCGTTAAGACATTACATATGGAGCCAGTTGGCCCTCACAGCTAGAATGACCTATTTTCAAGGTCAAAAGAGACCTAGAGAAGGTAAACCCCACATTTTACCAATTTTCGTGTGCTATAGTCCACAAATTTTTTGGTGATTCGGAATTCCGACCACATTTTTGCCAAAATTTTACCTAGAAGTCCGTTAAGACCTTACCTATGGGGACAGTTGGCCCTCAAGGCCAACACGGTCCATTTTCAAGGTCAAACGAGCCCTAGAGCAGGTAAACCCTCCATTTTGCCAATTTTCGTGTTCTATAGGTCAACATTTGTTTTGGTGATAAAGAATTCCGACCTCATTTTTGGTAAGATTTTACCTGGACGTTCGTTAAGACCTTACTTATGGAGCTAGTTGGCCCTCACGGCAATAATGTCCCATTTTCAAGGTCAAACGAGCCCTAGACAAGGTAAACCCCCCATTTTACCGATTTTCGTGTGCTATAGTCCACGGATTTTGCGGCGATCCAGAATTACGAACTCATTTTTGCCAAAATTTTACCTTGATGTCCGTTAAGACATTACCTATGGAGCCAGTTTGCCCTCACGGCCAAAATTGCCTATTTTGAAGGTCAAACGAGCCCTGAAGCAGGTAAACCCCCCATTTTACCGATTTTCCTGTGCTACAATCCACAGATTTTTTGGTGATGCAAAATTTCAACCTCTTTTTTGCCAAAATTTTACCTGGACGTCCGTTAAGACCTTAGTTATGGAGACAGATGGCCCTCACGACTAAAACGATCCATTTTCAAGATCAAACGAGCCCTCGAGAGGTTATAACCCCCATTTTTTCCAATTTTCGTGTGCTATAGGTCACCATCTTTTTTGGTGATAAAGAATTACGACCTTATTTTTGCCAAAATTTTACCTGGACGTTCCTTAAGACCTTACCTTTGGAGCCAGTTGGCCCTCACGGCCAGATTGGCCCATTTTCAAGGTCAAACGCTCCCTAGAGAAGGTAAGCCCACAATTTGACCAATTTTTGTGTGTTGTAGTCCACGAATTTTTTGGTGTTTTGGAATTTCGACCATATTTTGCCAAAATTATAAGACCTTACATATGAGGACAGTTGGTCCTCACGGCCAAAACGATTCATTTTCTAGGTCAAACGAACCCTAGAGCAGGTAAACCCCCCATTTTGCCAATTTTCGTGTGCTATAGGTCACCATCTTTTTTGGTGATAAAGAATTCCAACCTCATTTTTGCCAAAATTTTACCTGGACGTCCGGTAAGACCTTACCTATGGAACCAGTTGGCCCTCTCGGCCAGAATGGCCCATTTTCAAGGTCAAACGAGCCTTAGGGAAGGCAAACCCCATTTTTTCGATTTTCATGTGCTACAGCCCACTAATTTTTTAGTGATCAGGAATTCTGACTTCATTTTTACCAAAATTATACCTAGACGTTTGTTAAGACCTTATCTATGGAGCCAGTTGGCCCTCATAGCAAAAATGGCCCATTTTCAAGGTCATACGAGCCCTAGAGCAGGTAAACCCCACATTTTGCCGATTTTTGTGTGCTATATAGGTCACCATCTTTTTTGGAGATCCAGAATTCCGACATCATTTTTGCAAAAACTTTACCTGGACGTCGGTTAAGACCTTACCTATGGAGCCAGTTGGCTCTCACGGCCAAAATGGCCCATTTTCAAGGTCAAACGAGCCCTAGAGCAGGTAAACCCCCCATTTTACCAATTTTCGTGTGCTATAGTCAACATATTTTTTGGTGATTCGGCACTCCATCCTCATTTTTGCCAAAATTTTACCTGGACATCCATTAAGACCTTACCTATGGGGACAGTTGGCCCTCACATCCAAAATAATCCATTAGCAAGGTCAAACGAACCCTAGATCAGGTAAACCCTCCATTTTGTCGATTTTCGTGTGCAATAGGTCACCATCTTTTTTGGTGATCAAGAATCCAACCTCATTTTTGCCAAGATTTTACCTGGACGCCCGTTAATAACTTACCTATGGAGCCAGTTAGACCTCACGGCAAGAATTGCCCATTTTCAAGGTCAAATGAGCCCTAGAGAAGGTAAACCCCCCATTTTACCGATTTTCGTGTTCTATAGTCCAAATAGTTTTTGGTGATCTGGAAATAAGACCTCATTTTAGCCAAATTTTTTGTGTGCTTTAGGTCACCATCTTTTTTGGTGATAAAGAATTCTAATCTCATTTTTGCCAAAATTTACCTGGATGTCCGGTAAGACCTTACCTATGGAACCAGTTGGCCCTCTCGGTCAGAATGGCCCATTTTCGAGATCAAACGAGCCCTTGAGAAGGTAAACCCCTATTTTACCAATTTTCATGTGCTATAGTCCACGAATTTTTTGGTGATCAGGAATTCCGACTTCATTTTTACCAAAATTATACCTAGACGTCCGTTAAGACCTTATCTATGGAGCCAGTTAACCCTAGCAGCAAATATGGTCCATTTTCAAGGTCATAGGAGCCCTAGAGAAGGTAAACCCCATATTTTGCCAATTTTTGTGTGCTATAAGGTCACCATCTTTTTTGGTGATCTAGAATTTGAACCTCATATTTACCAAAATTTTACCTGGACGTCCGTTAAGACCTTATCAATGGAGCCAGTTGGCCCTCACGGCCAAAATGACTCATTTTCAAGGTCAAACAAGCCCTAGAGCAGCTAAACCCCCCATTTTACTGATTTTCGTGTGCAATAGTCCACATATTTTTTGGTGATCCGAAATTTCATCCTCATTTTTGCCAAAATTTTACATGGACGTCTATTAAGACCTTATCTATGGAGCCAATTTGCCCTCATGACCAAAATGTCCCATTTTCAAGGTCAAACGAGCCTAGAGTAGATAACCCCCCATTTTGCTGATTTTCGTTGCTATATGTCACCATCTTTTTTGGTGCTCTAGGAATTCCGACCTCATTTTTGCCAAAATTTTACCTGAACGTCCGTTAAGACCTTATCTATGGAGCCAGTTTATCCTCACGGCCAAAATGGCCCATTTACAAAGTCAAACGAGCCCTAAACTAGGTAAACCCCCATTTTTCCAATTATCGTATGCTATAGTCCACATATTTTTTGATGATCCAGAATTCCTACCTCATTTTTTCCAAATTTTACCTGGATGTCCGTTAAAACCTTATCTATGGAGCCAGTTTACCCTCAGGGGCCAAAATGGCCCATTTTCAAGGTCAAACGATCCCTAAAGTAGGTAAACCCCCATTTTACCGATTTTCATTTGCTATAGTCCACGAATTTTTGGTGATCCAGAATTTTGAGCTCATTTTTACCAAAATTTTACTTGGACGTCCGTTAAGACCTTACCTATGGGTACGGTTGGCCCTCACGGCCAAAACGATCCATTTTCAAGGTCAAACGAGCCCTAGAGCATGTAAAACCCCCCATTTTGCCGATTTTCATGTGCTATAGGTCACCATCTTTTTTGGTGATAAAGAATTTTGACCTTATTTTTGCCAAAATTTACCTGGACGTCCGTAAGACATTACCTATGGAGCCAGTTGAACTTCACGGCCAGAATGACCCATTTTCAAGGTCAAACGAGCCCTAGAGAAGGTTAGCCCCCCATTTTATCGATTTTCGTGTGCTATAGTCCACAGATTTTTTTGGTGATCTGAAATTCTGACATCTTTATTGACAAAAATTATACCTGGACGTCCGTTAAGACTTACCTATGGGGACAGTTGTCCCACACGGCCAAAACGATCCATTTTCAAGGTCAAACGAGCCCTAGAGCAAGTAAAACCCCCATTTTGCCGATTTTCATGTGCTATAGGTCACCATCATTTTTGGTGATCCATAATTCTGACCTCATTTTTACTAAAATTTTACCTGCCACATCGGTTAAGACCTAACCTATGGAGCTAGTTGGGCCTCACGGCTAGAATGACCCATTTTCAATGGTCAAACGAGCCCTAGAGCAGGTAAACCCACCATTTACCTTTTTCATGTGCTATAGTGCATTGAATTTTTTGGTGATCCAGAATTCCGACCTCATTTTTGCCAAAATTATACCTTGACATCCGTTAAGACCTTATCTATGGAGCCAATTGGCCCTAACGACCAGAATGACTCATTTTCAAGGTCAAACGAGCACTAGAGCAGGTAAACCCCCCATTTTACTGATTTTCATGTGCTATAGTCCACGGATTTTTTGGTGATCCAGAATTCTGACCTCATTTTTGCCAAAATTTTACCTGGACGTTCGTTAAGACCTAATCTATGGAGCCAGTTGGCCCTCACAGCCCAAAATAACCCATTTTCAATGTCAAACGAGCCCTAGAGCAGGTAAACCCCCTATTTTACCAATTTTCGTGTGCTACTGTCCATTGATTTTTTGGTGATCCAGAAATTCCGACATCATTTTTGCCAAAAATTTTAACTGGACATCTGTTAAAAACCTTACATATGGGACAGTTGCCCTCACGGCAAAAACGATCCATTTTCAAGGTCAAACGATCCCTATAGTAGGTAAACCCCCATTTTGCCTATTTTCATATGCTATAGTCCACAGATTTTTTGGTGATCCAGAATTCCGTCCTCATTTTTGCCAAAATTATACATTGACGTCCGTTAAGACCTTATCTATGCAAGCCAGTTGGCTCTCACGGCCAAAATGGCCAATTTCAAGGTCAAGCGAGCCCTAGAGCAGGAAAAACCCACATTTTGCCAATTTTCGTGAGCTATAGTTCACCAACTTTTTTTGGTGATCCGGAAATCGACCTCATTTTTACCAAAATTTTACCTAGACGTCCGTTAAGACCTTATCTATGGAGCCAATTGGCCATCACGGCTAAACGATCCATTTTCAAGGTCAAACGAGCCCTAGAGAAGTTATTTTGCTGATTTTCGTGTGCTATAGGTCACCATGTTTTTTTGGTGATAAAGGAATTACGACCTTATTTTTTGCCATAATTTTACATGGATGTTCGTTAAGACCTTACCTATGGAGCTAGTTGGCCAGAATAGCCCATTTTCAAGGTCAAACGAGCCCTAGAGAAGGTAAACCCCCATTTTACCAATTTTTGTGTGCTATAGGTCCACAATATTTTTGGTGATCCGAAATATCGACCACATTATTTGCCAAAATTATACTTGGACGGCCGTTAAGACCTTACCTATGGGGACAGTAGGCCTCACGCTAAAACGATCCCTAGAGCAGGTAAACCCCATTTTGCTAATTTTCATGTGCTATAGGTCACCATCTTTTTTGGTGATAAAGAATTCCAACATCATTTTTGCCAAAATTTTACTTGGACATCCGTTAAGACCTTACCTATGGAGCCAATTGGCCCTCATGGCCAGAATGGCCCATTTTCAAAGTCAAACGAGCCCTAGAGAAGGTAAACCCCACATTTTACCAATTTTCGTGTGCTATAGTCTACGAATTTTTTGGTGATCCGGAATTCCTACTTCATTTTTACCAAAATTATACCTATATGTTCGTTAAGACCTTATCTACGGAGCCAGTTGGCCCTCACGGCAAAACTGGCGAATTTTCAAGGTCATACGACCCTTAGAGCAGGTAAACCCCCCATTTTGCCAATTTTCGTGTGCTATAGGTCACCATCTTTTATGGTGATCCAGAATTCCGACCTCATATTTGCAAAAATTTTACCTGGACGTCGGTTAAGACCTTACCTGTGGAGCCAGTTGGCCCTCACGGCCAGAATAACTCATTTTCAAGGTCAAACGAGCCCTAGAATAGGTAAACCCTCATTTTACCGATTTTCGTGTGCTATAGTCCACAGATATTTTGGTGATCCAAAATTTCGACCTCATTTTTGCCAAAATTTTACGTGGACTTCCGTTAAGACCTTATCTATGGGGCCAGTTTGCCGTCACGGCCAAAATGGCCCATTATCAAGGTCAAACGAGCCCTAGAGCAGCTAAACCCCCCATTTTACCAATTTTTGTGTTCTATAATCCACATAATTTTTGGTGATCCCAAATTTCAACCTCAATTTTTGCCAAAATTTTACATGGATGTGCTAAGACCTTATCTATGGAGCCAGTTTGCCCTCACGGCCAAAATGGCCCATTTTCTAGGTGAAGCGAGCCCTAGACTAGGTAAATCCCCCATTTTGCCAATTTTCGTGTGCTATAGGTCACCATCTTTTTTGGTGATCCAGAATTCCGACCTCATTTTTGCCAAAATTTTACTTGGACGTCCGTTAATACCTTATCTATGGAGCCACTTTTCCCTCACGGCCAAAATGGCCCATTTACAATGTCAAACGAGCTATAGAGTAGGTAAACCCCCTATTTTACCAATTTTCGTTAGCTATAGTCCACGGATTTTTTGGTGACCGGACTTCTGACCTCATTATTGCCAAAATTATACCTGGACGTCCGTTAAGACCTTATCTATGGAGCCAGTTGTCCCTCATGGCCAAAATGGCCTATTTTAAAGTTCAAACGAGCCCTAGAGCAAGTAAACCCCCAATTTTACCAATTTTCGTGTGTTATAGTCCACAAATTTTTTGGTGATCCAGAATTTTGACCTCATTTTTGCAAAAATTTTGCCTGGACGTCCGTTAAGACCTAATGTCGCTCACCAGTTGCCTGTAAATCTCACGTCAACAAATTTTCTACTTTGGAAGACACAATTTCTTCTAATGATTTGTGGTTGTGGTCTTAACCATTATATTGATGATTTGGATGATGATCAACCAAATCTTGCATATAAGGTTTGGGTGCGTCAAGATCAACTCATCTTGAGTTGGATAGTTGCTTCAGTTTCAAAAAACATTATCCCTCAATTGGTCGGAGCAAAAACAACTCGTGCGGCTTGGGAAAAACTTGTGGCAGCCTATGCCACTGGGTCTAAACCACTAATTCGATAACTTAAGGTGCAATTACACAACTTGCGTCGTGATAATACTACTATTGAATGTTACGTGCAAGGGGCAAAATTGATTGTTGATAAGTTAGTTGCCTTGCAGCACCCCATTACTAATGATGACTTAGTAGAGTTTGTTCTTGCTGGATTAGGCCCTGCCTATCGCCCCTTCACAAGGTCGCTTGAATCACGTCATGATGATGTTACCTTTGATGCACTTTATGGTATGTTGTTGAATGAAGAAAGACAATTAAAACGTGAATATGCTAGTACTGTTATTGCCCCAACAACACAATACATACAAAGTTCAATCCCTACACAACGTGGACGCGGTAGGGGCATACTAGTCGAGGTCGTGGATGCTTTTCAGGCCATGGAAGTTCACCACAATCTCAAAGTCGGCATTATGCCCCCACAACTCATTCGGGAACTTACTCTGGAAATCCACCACCTTCCTCTGATTTTTCTGGAATTTTTTGTCATAATTGTGAAGGAAATGGTCACATTGCACGTGTTTGTCCATCACATAGGACTACGAATGGAAATCGGGTATCTGGATGTCCCTCTTCAAATCTAGCAAGTACTTCTTCCCAAGCGGCACAAAATTGGTTGATGGATAGTAGCACCACGCATCATCTGACATCTGATCTCGACAACCTTGCAATTCACTTAGAATAT
>NW_026020312.1:1586343-1676980 GCF_900185275.1 Solanum verrucosum | reverse complement strand
ACCACACACCCTTCTTCTATACATTAATACAACTTCATACATCCTTTTCCAAGATACCCAAACAGCCCCCAACAACAATATACATAAGGCAGCCACTATTAATCCCTAAAAATCTTTCAGCATAATAGAGCATATTAACTCAAAGATTTATCACCATCCATTAGTTCTTGATAAATATATACAAAATTCTCCACCCCAAATCTGTATCTAAAGAGAGGAAAAAAAAAATGGGCAGTAGTCTTACCTTAGTTTCTAGGAATTTATCCGCTAAAGTTGTACTCCAAGAACTGAAACTCTCCTTCAAACTTTTACTTGAAAATGGGGCAATATTCAAGGAACCAAGGTTTTCTAGGGCTGCTGATTGAAGCCAAGAGAGACCAAGAGAGAAATTTAAGAAATCTGAAAATTTTGCAAGTTAAAAATGAGGTAAAAGATCTAATCTTTATCCCTTTAAAAAGGAGGTGTAATGGCCGAATTTCTTGACTAATTTTGGCCATATATTGTCAAGTAGGTGACCCACCTACTTGGCCCCACCTACTTGGCCTTTTAACTTGGGCTTTTGGGAACTTCAACACTTGTTGGGCCCTAATCCGAATTATCCCTCTATTCATGTCAATTTGGGCCATAATTAATGCAAGTAGGTGGTCCACCTATTTGGACTTTTCACTTGGGCCTTTTTGGACTTAAGACTATTGGGCCTTGGCTGTCCATTTTTCCCTTATCCTTCTACTCAACTTGGGCCAAATTAATGCAAGTAAGTGGTAGTGCATTTGGCCCAATTACCACTTTACTACCTCTAGTTTAAATACTTCCGTTGGAGCTAACTTGCAGTACATATGCTGAAACGTGCAAGGTGTTACCTCACCTTGCGAGCTAGTTTAAACCAACACTAATCATATAAGAAGCACGGTCCCTCACCTATACTATAAGGCTATGTCAAGTATCACGTGAATAGAACTAGCATACGCATAATACAGGTTGTTACACCATCTACTTGGGAAGACCGTTTACCCTTGATTGAATTTGCATATAATCGGTCTTTCCACTCCTCTATTGGAATGTCTCCATTTGAGGCATGTTATGGTTTTAAACCTTTGTTTCCATTAACCATGATTCCTTTGTCTAGCGATGTTGTTGTAAGCCTAGATCCCAAGGAAAGGGCAAAGGAGATGATGAACATTCATGCCAAGGTCAAAGACGCCATTGAAAAGAACAATTCAAAGGTGGCCATTCGAAAGAATCGAGGGAGAAAGGAAGTGATCTTCAATCCCGATGATGGGGTGTGGGTGCATTTTCGAAAGGAGAGGTTTCCACAAGTACGAAAAGGGAAGCTAAGCCCAAGAGGGGATGGACCCTTCAAAGTATTCAAGAGAATGAATGACAATGCTTACATGATTGACCTACCAAGTGAGTATAATGTTCATAATGTTTTCAATGTTAGTGATTTATCTCCTTGTGTTGTAGGTGATCCTTTGGATTCGAGGACGAATCATTTTCAAGGAGGGGAGGATGATAACATGGGCAACATGGATGACACTAACATGAGTGGCATATTGGTGAGTTGCTAAAACTTGTTAGAGTTGATTAGTTGAGCATGCTTAAGTGTATTCTTGATGTAGCATTATTGTTTTTTAATAAGATAATTGCATATTGTGTTCTTTGATGTTGTTATGAGCATGAGGTGCTATGGAGAAGGAAGTTCCTCCAAATAAATGAGAAATGGAAAAACAAAAAGGGGGTTTGAGGCATGTTGAGTTGTAGGTGTGATTCCTACTTCCATAAATTTGAATGAAGTTGTGTTGTAATGGCTTGTTATGTGGAGTTGATGTTTCCTCCTAGATGAGTGCTTTCATATTGATATTGTATGATTGTTGTGGGCTGCTAGTCTTGAGTCATTACCCTTAATGTTTTAAAGTGTCAATCGAGGACAAATGTTCCCAAGTGGGGGATATTGCAACACCCCTCAAAATGAAGTAGGATAAAGTAGAGCCTCACATGGGTCATATACATTAATAACTTGTTAAAATAATGAAGAATATCCTTTTTAGTCAGTTTTAAAGAGTTTGGAAGTCAAACGTCAAGGGACGACCAAGACGTTCGAAAACTAGTCTTTTACGTGTTGGTGTGTTCTAGTATGTTGTTCATGTTTTTATGGGTTGTTTGGAGTCTAAAATCAGTGGAGGTGACCCTAGTGTCTTAATAAATGTTTTTAGGGTCAAAATGTTCGGGTACGACTCCCCGGGACCACCATAAGGGTCCCCGAGGAGGACCCCAACTCTTGGCCAAGCAAGCTGCCAAGGAAGCTTGAAGTTGTTCTTGGAGGGAGTGGCTCCGCGTCGCGGACCTGCTCCACCAATGGACAAAAAGTGGCTCCGCGTCGTGGAGACACCGCGGACTCTACTGTCTCAAATTTAATTTCTAAAAAACTGGTGGGAAGACCTCCGTGGCGTGAACTTGTTTCCCGACGAAATCTGCAAAAATATAACTCAAGTTGGACTTGTTTAAAAAGGTCCAACTAAGTGAGGGGTAGTTTGGGTACTTTAGGTTATTATTATTTTAAATATTTTTAAGTATTTTAAAGGTATTAAAACATTTAAGAGGTGTTTTTGAATTCATTCTTCCAAAATCAAAACCCCAAAGTTCTTTCTCTCTCTAAAGTTCTCTCAAGTTCAAGGAAGAAGAAGGTGGAGAGCTAGGGTTTCAATTGAGGGTTCCCTTCCACCAAATTTCGTTCAGATTTCATCAATTAAGGTATGGTGGCTCTTCATCTAGGACTCATCTTCATCCTAGAGTCAATTTCAAAGGATTTTACAATGTTTTCAAAAAGTGACTAAAAGCTTGTTTTTGAATTCTATCAAGGGTTCTTGCATGAAAGTGATTTGAAACGTTTGGGTATGGATTAATTGATGTTTTTTTTTGTGGTTTTTGAATGAAATACTCCATGAACCCTTGTCATCTACAAAACCCAAAAATTTGCTATGAAGTGGGTCTATTTCTATAAATTCAAAGTTGATGGAATTATGTGTAAAGTGAATGATATTGATATCTCTTGTGTTGTTTAATGTTTATTTATGATTAATTGTTGATAATGGATGAATTAAGGGTGGTAAGCCTTATGGGTGAAGTATTGGTGATTTCGGCTATGGCTTTGGATTATGGTAAGAAGGCTTGAACTATCTTTATTGAATTGATTGTTGTTGGTAGGTTGGATCCACCTTTGGTGGAAGTGTTATATCTTATTCTTGTGTGGTATTATTGTGAATTGTAGCCATGAAGGCATTGGTGAAGTTGTTGTATAATGTGGGAATATTGCATTATTGTGAATTGAGGCCACGAAGGGCATTATATGAGTGTTATTACATTGTTGTATTATTATACACATATGAGGCTATATGCAAAATCCTATATGAAGCTATATGTAAAGTTTGTGTGAAGCTATAATGTGAAGATGTTCTAATGGTATTAATGTGATATATTGTATAAAGTGGTATTATTCTAAGGTGAAAGCATGTTTCTCTTGAAATGGTGATATGTGGTGATGATGGACTATGATGAGTCTCTATAAGATGATGTTGTAGCTCATATGCTAGACTTGAGTATCTTGTCTTGTGTCATGAAAGCTTGATTATGTATATGAGTATATGAATGTTTGGTTGGGCTATGACTTCGTAATGGAGCTCTTCCTATAAATGCTAAAAGAGGAATTATAGGCCAAGACTTGAATTGGTAAGACTTAAGCATAGTGACTTTTCATGAGTCTAGCTTTCCTAAGTAAATAACCTTGAAGGATGGGCCTTATGGTGATGTTCCTTTCTTGAGTGAAATGATAGACTTAGAGATGGATGGAGCCGAAACGGCATGAGAATCCTTATCTAAGAAAGTCAAATGAGCTATCCTTATGAACCTAGATTGGCTATGACTAAGAAATGGGGCCTTTCTTGGGAAGAGGTACTATGAGTTGGTTGAACTAAGCACCGAGTGGATGTGGTTAGGATGGTGGCCTAATTGAGCATGAGATTAGGCACAATGAACATCCTTGGACATCTCTTAAACCATGTGCCAACATGGGTTGCTTTTAGTTCTACCCTTGGCAAGTAGAACAACCTCCACGGAGTAGGTTAGACTCCGGATTCCATACCTTGCTAGTATGGTCTATGTCGGTTAAGGCCTATTTCCATCATATGGGATGTGCACTCTGATATTTGATAGGTTCTACAACGTGTAGGTAGTAGTATGGGATGCTATCTACACATGACACAAGTAGTCTTAGAAGATACTAAAGTGAGTTCCCTAAGCCTTAGGGCTATTATGTGATTGTCCCCTATATGCTTGTGTGTCTCCTAAATGGTTTTATAAAGAATGTTGACTTAGTATGTTATAATGTAATGATAAAACCCTTGTCTATGGTAACTCTTAAGAACACTTAGGTGTATATGAAGAGGTTGTATGGGCGGTCACTTCATTATTCACTTAAGTGTGGCTTAGGGTGACTTGAGATAGAGGCTTAAATGGTAATGAAGGACTTACTTTGCTATCTTTTTTAAGTATTGTACACTTGTGTTAATTGAGTTTTAAATGATGTGAATATGGTCTTATTTGTGAATGGTGACTTGAAATGTGGGTTTATGCTTGTGGTTGTAAAGGTTTGTTAAAGAAGGTCTTAAAAGCATACATTCCTTGTAAATGTCCGTTGTGCATGTTTTCTTGCATGGTCATCATACTTAGTACTTATTGTACTAATTCCATATCTCTCTATTGTTACAAGTGTAGGTGGTGGAAAGTGAAGAGATCTTTTGAGGAAGCTTGGGATAATGACTCTTCTCAAGAAACTTGGTATGTCCTCATATATTCGAGGACATGGTTGTTACCTTTCTAGTATTTCCACTTAGACATTGTATAAGACTTATATTTTGTTGTAAAGGGGCGTGCCCCTAAGATGTTCTATTCGTGTCTAAGATGGTACATGAGACTTAGAAATTCTACTTCGTACATTTGAAAGATTTTGAGTATTATGAATTTGTTTTAAAAAGTGTTTAAATTCCTTACGGTTTTTATTACCGAATGCGATGAATGAATGCTAAGAGGCTTGTATTAGACCTCCGAGAGGTCGAGTACGCATGTTACGACTTAGGGGTGCTCTCAGGTCGCTACAAACTTTGGTATCAAAGCATAAGGTTTTGGAAATTGTCCCTTAGGATTCAAAGTCTCATATGCCAAGTCTACTAGAGTCTTGTTCATTAGTGTGAGTCGCAACACATCTATGAGCGAGAGGCTATAGGACGGTAGAAGTTTCACTTATTTCATTAATCTTGACGTCGTGGCTTAGACTTTGATCTATAAGTATCTTTCCTAATCCGTCTCTTGAGTTTATAGGATATGAATACGAGGGCTAATCCTAGGAGAGCGGAAGAGGAGAATATGGATGGGGGAGTTCCTCCCCAAGGTCTTCAAGGTGACCAAGTCCCCATAGGCAATCAAGAGAATGAGGTTCCAGTGGTTCCCCGGCCTTGACTAATGAAGAGATTAGGGTGGCTTTTCTAACTCTAGCTCAAGCCATGACGGCTCAAGCAAATAGAGATGTGGGGCCTAGGGTGAATGCTAATGAGAGTACGACTCCCTCAAGGTTGAGAGACTTCGTGAGGAGGAATCCTCCTAGCTTTTTGGGCTCTGGAATTGGAGAAGCTCCCCAACGATTCTTGCATGAGATTTACAAAATTGTGGATGCTATGAGAGTATCTTCTTGAGAGAAAGCGGAATTGGCTTAATACCAATTGAAGGAGGTGGCCCAAATTTGGTACACTCAATGGAAGGCAAATAGGCCGGAGGAAGCGGGTCCTATAGAATGGGAGGAGTTTAAGGAAGCATTCTTGGGTAAGTACTTTCCCCTAGAGAAGAGGGAGTGCAAAATTGAGGAGTTCATTAATCTTAGGCAAGGTAATATGAGTGTGGAGGAGTATACTTTGAAGTTCTCTATGTTGTTTAGGTATGCTCCATCTTTGGTGTCTAACTCTAGAGAGGAGATGAGTAGGTTTGTTACCGGTGTATCCGACTTGGTGAAAGAAGAGTGTCGTACGGCAATGCTCTTTGGTGACATGAACATCTCTAGGCTTGTTGTGTATGCTCAATCTATTGAGGAGTCCAAGATGACTAGGGTGAGGAAAGATTTAAAAAGGGGTAGGTACGAGGATCAGGACAACTTAAGTTTAAGAAGAGGGCTCCAAATGATTTGAAACGTTTGGGTATGGATTAATTGATGTTTGTTTGTGGTTTTTGAATGAAATACTCCATGAACCCTTGTCATCTACAAAACCTTAAAATTTGCCATGAAGTGGGCCTATTTCTATAAATTCAAAGTTGATGGAATTATGTGTAAAGTGAATGGTATTGATATCTCTTGTGTTGTTTAATGTTTATTTATGATTAATTATTGATAATGGATGAATTAAGGGTGGTAATCTGTATGTATATGTTTTGGTTAGTATTTGTATCTCGAGGCAACTGTTTGTTGTATATGTTTAGTCTCTACTCTATTTTGTAGTAGCTTTATACTGTATCCACCAGGTTTTTGGTAAGCCTTATGGGTGAAGTATTGGTGATTTTGGCTATGGCTTTGGATTATGGTAAGAAGGCTTGAACTCTCTTTATTGAATTGATTGTTGTTGGTAGGTTGGATCCACCTTTGGTGTAAGTGTTATATCTTATTCTTGTGTGGTATTCTTGTGAATTGTTGCCTTGAAAGCATTGGTGAAGTTGTTGTATAATGTGGGAATATTGCATTATTGTGAATTGAGGCCACGAAGGGCATTATATGAGTGTTATTACATTGTTGTATTATTATACACATATGAGGCTATATGTAAAGTCCTATATGAAGCTATATGTAAAGTCCTATATGAAGCTATATGTAAAGTTTGTGTGAAGCTATAATGTGAAGATGTTCTAATGGTATTAATGTGATATATTGTATAAAGTGGTATTATGCTAATGTGAAAGCATGTTTCTCTTGAAATGGTGATATGTGGTGATGATGGACTATGATGAGTCTCTATAAGATGATCACTACAAGGGAGAAGGAATTTTCCATCAAAATATTTTGTTGCAATATATTCAATGTTGTTGCCAAAAGTACTTTTAGTAACAATTTTTTTTTTGTTGCAAGTTGTTGCCTAAAATGCTGTTGGGAAATGTTCTGCAACAACAAAAAAATATTGTTGTAAAAAGTTAACTTACGCAACAAAAAAAGTTATTACCATAAATTATATTTTGTTGGTAAAAAGTATACGATTGTTGTTTACGTAAATCTTTAGCAACCAAAAATATTGTTGCAAGAAATTATTATTTTTCCCAATAAAATTAGTTGTTGCAAATAATGGACAGAAAAATCGGTTAACAGTTATTTAGACTTTTAGCAACAACCATTATTATGGCTAATTACATTTTTTTGTCAACAATTAGTCATCACATTTAAGCTATTTGTGAATAAATATTTCTGGTAAATCTTTAGTAACAACTTATTATTAGCTGCTACATGTATAGTTTACATTTAAAGTTAATAAAATCCATGAATGCATATATAAATTAATGCATACATGCATGCATACATATATATATATATATATATATATATATATATATATATATATATATATATATATATAATAGTATCAAACGTCAATACATAGAATTGATGCACTAGATATTTGGACTTTTAAAAACTAAAAATTCTTACATAGGATGTCTTAATTTACGAAATGAATAAAAACATAATATAAGAAATATCATTAAGTAGTACTAATCTACTAGTAACTTAACAAGTAAATATTCCTCCGATAGCTTGTGCATGACATGAATCATATTGTAAGTAGTGTTGATTTAAGCACGTTCATCCTACAAAAGAAGATAAATATAATTACTTTTAAAAAAAAATCAATGAATATAATATATTCAATGTAAATTTATAAACGAGGTATGAAAATAATAAAATATATGCAATCTTATATTTACCTTTGTGGGGGTTGGGAAGCTAATTCAAATAGACCTTTCACTTAGAAGAGAAATAAGACTAAATAGTGACCACATGAACCCATATAATATATGCACAACATATAATGGGGGAAAGTAAATCATAGTCCAATCAAATCATTTTTTCAATGACTACTCAAAATTGAAAGAGAACTTCAAATCTGTTATTTTGACTACCAAATGAGCACCATGAGCTGATTTGTTAGAGAACAATACATCTTTTTTGTTTGATGCATTGTTCTCTCACAAATCAACTTATGGTTCTTATTTGGTAGTCAAAAGAGAAGATTTGAAGCCTTGTCTTTATAGAAGTACAACTAATAATAACAATCATATACTTATGTCATTGAAAATAAATAGATATAAACATAAGAGGCTGACTTTCAGTTTCACATGTCATTCAAACCAACAATCCAGTGATAAGACATAAAGAACATTAGCATATTGAAATTGGATTTTCTTACGGAATGGACAAGTCATTGTACAATCTAAAGTCCATCATTAAAAAATATTAAGAATCTAAGCACATTTTCATTTTTTATAAATTTTACATTGTAGTTACCATATCAAGATACCATGACAATTTAAAAATCAAATCAGTTATTTTTTTAAAGAATCTACTTAGAAATCATATGACTTGTCTTAGATGAATAAGCTCTAACTATCCTTCTGTAATAAAGTCTCTTGTAATAAACTTAAAATTTAAACTTACTTACCTCAATGTCATTTATAAGACTTGTAGGATTTGCAACATCTGAATCACTTGAATCGGTAATAATGTTAAGAATTGCAGATGGAAGACCACTCTGTTAAGCATAGCAAATATGAGGAATTGAAAAATGATTGATCTAATAAAGAGAAACTATGTTATAACATCAAAATAACTAGGACAAGTTTTTTAAGAATAGCATAATCAAAATACTCTTAGGATCAAAAGCAAGAAATTAAATCATTAACGCTTGTACCTTAGAAATTTGCATATGGGATACCAGTGCCTTTATGCCCTCTTTTACCATTTTTTGATCGCGCACTAGACGTGTTTCCATAACTTCTCGATTTTCTTGCTCCTCTTCAAGTTTTTTTGAACTTCAATTAGCTTGTCTTCAACACTTTCACGTTTACGACGTTCTTCTTCTGTCTCTTTTTGTTGTGCTTGTAGTTGCTCTTGAATTTCATTCATACATCTCCTGCTTGGCTTAGTTCCTGAGCTTTGACCACGATAATATCCCGACTTTTCTCCCATAATTCTCACAAATGCTGCATTAGCAATAGGATCTGCATCAATTTCCTCTTCATTTTCTTGAATTTGATCAGCAACAATTTCTTTCACCTTATCCTGCAAAAGAGTAATACAAACTTACGCTTTTAATATAATGCTTTAATATTTTTATGCTCTAAAAATAAAGATAAGAGTTATGCATGTACATTCAGTTCAGAAGATGCATCATTAACCCAATGTCCATTCTTCATGTGAGTCAACTCCCAAAGTTTCTGAAAATTTGGCTCTTTTCCAGTGTTTGTATCTCTCTAACAAAAGAAATCAAATTATGAAGTTGAATGAAGAATGATTGAAGTTCACAAAAATAAAGAAATATCTCATCACCTTTTCAAAAGATGCTCGGAAGGATTTTCTTTCACAAATATGAGGTATTTCTTGTTTTGCTTTATTAGCTTTATTTCTTTCACTCATTTTCTGCATTAAATTTGAATTTTTAAGTGTCATAAATTTAATTATAACAAGAAAACCAATAAAGTAAATAATAATATTGTTAAATTCATTTAATTCTGATGTACTCCTAATTACCTTAAAAGAATCTGAGCTAAAATACTCCACCAAGAATTTCCATTCAACTTCATTAACCTCTGCTGGCATGTTCAAAAAGCTCTCCTCTTTTGTAACATATTTCTTGAAATGATCATGGAGTCTACTACGACGATATCGATACAGTTTATTAGTTTGATCCAAGATAGTATCCCGAACGTGTCGTGTGTCAGATAGTAGGAAGGTGTCCTGCTCACAATAAAATTTAAGTGGACTTACTTGAAATAGAACTTTGATTGTATATGACTAATTAAAAAATGAAATAATTATTATTTGATTCTTGAAAAAAATAGGAAACATATATGTAAGTTGCTAATAGAAGGATAACAACCATAAAAATAATCAGAGTAATACAGTGAATTCATGTAAGAATGAAGAGAAATATCAAGGTCATAGTAACTTGTCCCCAAATTTGTTTATTAGAAGATATCTACAACTTATAACAACAACACAGTTAGGAAATCAATTGTCATTGACAAATAAATATAAGCAAAAAGTAGACTTAGCACAACTAGAGTTAAAAAAATTCTTGACTTGTTGGACAATTATCTTAAATGATTGAGACTATAATATTTAGACAAAAGAACTAGACAACAATTGTTCAACATGAGAAGAAAACTGAGCATTAGATAGATCAGATTTTTAAGGAGAAATGAAGTAAATTACCAGTATATGCACAATGATTCTATCTTTTGCTAGATCAGAAACATTCTTCCAATTCTTGACATCATGCCTAGCATGCTGAAAAACTTTCACAGAAATCTCGGTGACAAAATCGTTAGCTCCAGGACCTACTGCAACTCTTTGATCCGGTGGAATAATCACATTCAACTTGCCATTTATATTTTTACGTTTCTTTTGAATTGAAAGCCCTGTTGTCTTTCCCCTCCCCTTTCTTTTTTGTCCTAAAAATTATAAGAAAGTATTTAGATCTACAATAAGCAAAAAATATAAAAGTTAAAAAAAATTAAAAGATAATATTTAGTGAATGATTAATTTACCAGATTGGGGATGCAAAATTACGTCAGTAATTGTACTATTGAAATTTACAATATAAATAAAAAGAAATGTTAGAAAGTAGACAAAACATGCTTAGAAATTGAGAGAAATAATTCAAATTATAAGGTAAAGATAAAATATTAACAAGTTGTTTACGCGTCGTTTGACACGATATAAACAACCAACCAAAGGAGTTAGTTTCATGTTATAGTTATCCTTGTTGACTAATAGAAATAATTGAGCACATCAACATAAACTATCATAATCTTACAATTTTCATGAAGTAATTATAGACCAAAAAAAAGAATCAGCAAAATGGAGCAACACCAGATGTCCAAACAATAATTCAGATAACATTATTTTCAACACCAAGCATAACGGTTATGTTGGATGTAGACGGGAGGAGCTAAATCTTTTAAAAGAAGTGATTGTAATAAGTAAAATTGTCTTGTGCACTAACTGAAAATCACAACCAATCATCATCTTCGTCAGCTTCATGTTCATCTTCAGAAGGATATTCTCCATCCGATAAAAAATTATTGAAGTTATCTCCATTTTCACCATCAGATTCATCAATAACTTCTAGGTCTATTTCTTCCTCGTTATTGAGAGAAGGTGCTTCAACACTCACTCCATCAATGTCTTCTCTTTGTATTGTAACATTATCATTATCCGATTCTACTTGAAGACTTGTTTCTCCCCTTTCAACCAAGTCAATTAGTTGATGTGGCTCTGGTTCACTTTCTTGCTCGGGTACATCATACAAATTTCGTGGTCTTATCCTTACCACTGCATGCCATTTTTCATTTTGACTATGTTTAAGATAATACACAGATTGAGCTTGTGAGCGTAAAATAAATGGATCATTTGTGTAATGAATCTGTGTCACATCTACAAATACAAATCCATATTCATCTCTTTTGTAACCTCTACTTTGACTTCGACCTTGAGGTGGAACTTCAAACCAGTCACATTAAAATAATATGACTGAATTACCACCTATGTATGATATCTCTAAAATCTTTCTAATTCTTCCATAATAATCAATATTTTCTGTATGTTCATCACTCTTTACTACCACACTACTGTTTTGTGTTTTTAAAAATAATTCAGATTCCTTTGTACGAAATCTAAAACCATTCAAGGTATAACCATTATGACTATAAACACGAGAATCTGGGAGTCTTGCCAAAGCAAATAATTCATCGGTAATTCGATCATCACCATTCTCTTTTAATTGTACCACCTATAATATTTCAACAACAAACATTAATCCTACTTAGAAAGTAAGATATATAGATTCTTCTGAATAAAGATAAATTAACATAAAATAATATAATTTACCTTTTCTTCAAACCATAAAGAAAATTCCTCCTTGTGCCTCTTGAAAACATTTTTATTGTTTTCTTTTGTTAATATTTCTAGATGTTCCCTATGAATTATAATTTTTTTCATAAAAAAAATAGAAGAAGAAAATATTAGATTATAGTCATGGATAGGTTCATTTTTTAAAAAAAGTAAACTAAGTAAAAGGCGTCTTACTCAATCCAAGGACGAACTTCCTCACAATTTTGGAGGATGTAAAAATGAGCTTGCTTTATTTTAAGATCACTCATATTTTCCCAAGAACCTCCTGATAATGGCTTACCACAACATTTAAATATAGATAACACATTGGCATCTTTGTTGGAAGAATCAAAGTTTCTATCCAGACGATTTTGCTTTGTCTCTATATCTGGTAAATATTTGCAACAGAATGTCATGCAATCCTCTGCAAGATGGCCCTCAGCAATTGCTCCTTCCGGACGATATTTATTGCGTACATAATTTTTTAATGTGCGCAAATATCTATTTGTAAATATATATCAGTTTTGTAACAAATTTTAATAAAAAAATACTTCACAAGAATAAGAATCTAACCTCTCGATGTAATACATCCATCGATATTGAACGGGACCAGCTAACTTTGCCTCATTTGCCAAATGAATTGCCAAGTGAATCATAACATCAAAGAAGGTTGGCAAGAATACACGCTCTAACTTAGAAATTGTTATTCGTATACTTTTGTCTAGTTGATCTAACTTCTCTACATAGTAACTTAAGCACACAAATCAGTAAAGAATAATGACAATTCAATTAATGGATCATAAGCATCCTTTGGCAAAATTTCTTTGATGATAAGTGGAATGATACGCTGAAAAAGAACATGATGATCATGACTTTTAAGTCCCAAAAGTCTAGCTTCCCTAACACAACGACTAATGTTAGACGCATAAGCATCAGGAAACTTGATTTCTTTGATGAGGTTCCAAAACTGAATCTTTTCCATTTTAGACATTGTATAACTTGCATGAGGAAGTATATACTTATCCCCACTTTTTATTGGATGGAGGGACTTTTTGATTCTCATCTCTTGTATGTCCAGCCGTGATTTTAGTGTGTCCTTTGTTTTCCCTTCAATATCTAACAATGTTCCAAGCACACTTTCACTAATATTTTTTTCAATGTGCATTACGTCCAAATTATGTCTCAATAACACACTCTTCCAATATGGAAGCTCAAAGAATATAC
The DNA here is from genome assembly GCF_900185275.1 of Solanum verrucosum. Classification (NCBI taxonomy): domain Eukaryota; kingdom Viridiplantae; phylum Streptophyta; class Magnoliopsida; order Solanales; family Solanaceae; genus Solanum; species Solanum verrucosum. Next base: position 1,663,566 of record NW_026020312.1, on the reverse strand, counting down.
TTTTCTTCTTCCAATTGTCAGATCTTCCAGCATCTCGTTTTTTTTTTTTTTTTTTGTGTTGGGATCAATTGAGCCTTGTGAGAATGTATTTAGTTGTGCAAGCACATCATCTCCACTCAAAGATTTTGGTGCAATTCTTTCTTCTCTTGTGTTATCAAAACAACTTTTATTTCGACGATAAGAATGATTTTCTCCAAAAACCTACGATGACCCATATAGCAAAGCTTTCGACCATGTTTTAAGTAAGTGGAACAAGTATGTACATGACAAATCGGACAAGCTAATTTACCTTTAGTGCTCCAATCGGACAACATACCATAAGCTGGAAAGTCATTAATTGTCCACAACAAAGAAGCATGCAATTTAAAATTTTGTTTCAATCAGAGGTTGGAGATACACATCAATATTCATACCAGGGCCTTTTGGGCCGGGAATAAGCAAGGACAACAAAATATTAGATTGCTTCATGCATAGCCATGGAGGAATATTATATGGAATCAAGACTACTGGCCAAATGCTATAAGAATTACTCATAGAACCAAATGGATTAAAACCATCTGAAGCAAGCCCAAGTCTTACATTACGTGGATCTAAAGCAAATGTCGTATGTTCTTCATCAAAAGTTTTCCAAGCTAATGAGTCAGCTGGATGCCTTAGTACTCCATCATCAACTCGCTTATTTTTATGCCACCTCATATCTTCTGCATCTTGTTTTGTCATAAACAATCTTTGTAATCTTGGTATCAAAGGAAAGTATCTAAGAATCTTTCTAGGAATTCCTTTAGTTTTCTTATTCAAATTTCTGGAAGTAGGCTCATCATCACTATCTTTTTCTTTTCTTACAATCCATCGTTTCTCTCTGCATTTAGGACATTGCTCAAGATCAACATATTCCTTTCTATATAAGATGCAATTATTAATACATGCATCTATCTTCACATAATTTAGACCCAAATTTTTTATGATCTTTTTAACTTCATAGATAGAATTAGGGAGCACATTTTCCTTTGGAAAAGCATCACTCAATAATTTCAACAAAGAGTCAAATGAAGTATTACTCCAACCATGTAGACACTTCATTTGAAACAGGCGCACTACAAAGGAGAGTTTGGAGAACTTTTCACAATCTGGATATAACTTTTTCTTTGCATCCTTTAATAAGTTATAAAATCTCTTTGCTTCTATGTTAGGCTCTTCATATCTAGGCTCAATGGTCTCATCAAACTCATGATTATTAGTGGGGATACCACGATACATGTCATTTAACATTTCAAAAGTGGAAGTATCATCGTTGTCAAAATTTATATCTACATCAGAATTCATTTCATCATCTGAAGATGCCTCCGACTCACCATGAAAAATCCACCTATCATAAGTTGGATTTATTCCCCACTTAAGCAAATCATTCTTTACTTGTTCTCTTGTTTTCCAAAGAACATTATTACACTTAGTACATGGACATTGAATTTTTACACCAACCTCAGGATTGCAAAAGGCATAGTCTAAAAAATGTTCCATACCATTCAAGTACTCTGGTAATGTCCTATTCTTAATATGTATCCAACTTTTATCCATCATATACTTACCTACAATGACATATAATATATTAAATATAAAATTATATGACTAACTATATCTTAAATTGCTATTGTTTATAGTACAAAAAATTAGTAGAGAAAAAGCTCACAAAAACAATTCTTTAAAATGGACTCCAAATTCAAATATTAGAGCAGATCGAGAAATGGTTATTAGAATACAATGTTAGACAAAAAGTTTCACTTTAAGCTATTTCAATTTTAAATTCATCGTATTCTAATTTAATCAAAATACCAAACTATTTTATGATACAAAACTATATAACATTGTTTTAGCTACTCCTCGTATATGAATTTTCTTTAAGTATCCTTCATATCGACTGTTGATTATCAAGAAAATTAATGTAGTGTATGATAGATTAATATTCTCGTACAATTTCATAGAACCTCTTATCCCATCCACCCTGTCACACGCATATGTAACCAAATCAAATAACTTAGCACAATTCAATGAAATCTCTCAGAGATACATATATGGGTATATCACTATTGCATATTTAAAAATTACAATTACACGAAAGAGAAAGAGTGAGCGACAGAGAGAGAGAGAGAGAGAGAGAGAGAGAGAGAGAGAGTCCCATTAATTGGAGAAACAAACAACTAAAAAGAAAAGTTGAAAAGTAATGCACACGACAGAGTAAGATATTAAGTAGAAAACTTACCCAATTGAGCAGAAGTTTCAGAAATCTTACAAAGTGCTTAACTCACTTTACTGAGATCTGCAAGAAAAAAATAAGCAGCTACTGTTTTTTATGTATCCTTATGTGTCTCTGTATTGACATATATGATATACACAACGAGAAAACAAGAAAGAGATAAAACAAATTCAGACACAATGTGCAATTTTACATTTCTGTCAGACACAAGCAAGATAAAAACAACCCAAATTTTTTTTGTCAAGTGTCTTACAAGCAGGTTAGCTGGTAAGATCTCTCAACCAAGAATGATTTATCAGTTTGTCAAGAAAGTCTTGTAAAAAATTGATCAACTTAAACAGGTAACTGGTGGCTTCAGTACACAGTATGAATACGTTATTAATCAGCACCAGACTGAATTAAAGCATTCTTTCTATAACAATTTATTTTTGCAAGAATCAGAAAATGAGAAAAATGTGAAAAATAATACTGGAGAAAGTCAAAAAGTCAAAATTGTGCAAATAGTCCAATTTGAATAAGAGCTAATGTTTTTTTAATAGTCAATATTTCTTTTTGCATAAGTGCAAATAGTCTCAAAGGTAGATGAATTATTTTTAATAGACTCACGATCCAAGAAAAATAGTCCAAGGCAGTCGAGAAATGAAAGTACAAATAGCATTTAAATAAAAGCTACTATTGTTTTATGATGTTGGTGTCAAGATCAACTTGCACACACATCGACTATTCCACTGAATACATGTTACGGCCCACCAATGTTGATACTAGATAACTCTACTCCCAAGGTTTAGTCAAAAGAAGGAGTGTACACGTTTGAATCTGAGATCTCATTGTTCTTGACTCACTTCATTGACCACTAGGCAACGGAGGGTGTTTCAACATTTGAACTCGAGATCTCATCTCCAGATTCAAAAAGGGACTGTGAGGGGAGGGAGGGGAGATACTCAGTTGACCTGTTTATGGAACACTGGAGTATCAATTAGTAGAGCAATGGAGCTGATTGATGAGTGTTTTGGTCACATTTTTATTTCTCCCAATGAGTTTCCAAAAGCAACTGGAAAAAATTAACAGTAGATTACCACGAGAACAACAACCAGTAGAGATGGTAGACAGATGGGAAGAGCATTCGGCAGACATGGCAGCCAGACGGGAAAAGAAGCCAGAAGGGATGGCAAAGACACGAGGGCAAGGGGAAGCTATACTGGTAGATATCCCGAGTAAAAGATTGAGCCCCTTTGAGTCCAAGCTAGTGTGCTAAGTTAAATGCCCAAGTTATAAATCAAATACAAGAACTAAAACACCTTCATACGTTATGAAAATTAGCTAATCTCTCAAAAAGTTCTCTCAAGTTTTTGATAACAAAGTAAGGAACCATTTGAGAAGCTTATTGTGTTCCACATTGTTTCTATGATAAATACAATCTCAACAAGAATAAATATTTTTTTTTAAATAGTGAATTTTGAAGAATCAAAATAGCATACTATACAAGACCCATACCAAAGAACCAAATCGAAGTCAATTCACTTGATATATATTATCGAAATTCGAAGTACCAACTGAAGTTCTTAAAAAATCGAAAGGAAGAATCAAATGCCCACTCAAAAATTTACTATCAATTTGGAGAAGAAATTTCATCCTTCCACACCCAACTAAAATCTGTCTCTAACCCATCTTCATTAAACCCCTATAATAGAAGAGTTATAACCATTATCGGGGGTAAAGGAGTGACTGTAACTAAGGAGTTATATGATTATAATGATTTCAATACGCAATTAAGAACTCTATTCACAAAAGACCATAAAAAATTCTTTGGATAAAAACGCATCAGATAAAGAAATAGTCATTGAAAATTAAATATTCTTACAATTTCTTCTCTATTCAATAGCAAAAGGACTCAACAGATGAAGAGGAAGATGATGCAACAGAGAGAAAGATCAATATAGCGCAGAGAAAAATAAAACCTAGATAGAGGTGGGTTAACTCGAAGAGTGGGCTAAAAAATCGAAAAAGAAATAAAAAAGAAATTTGGCGCATTTTTTTGGCGGAAAGTTGAAAAATAAGCAGTTATTCTAATATTTTATGCGACAATTAACTTGCGTTGTTGGCAAAACAAAATTTATAGCCAACAATTCTAATTTGTGGTTGCTAACTCTATTTGTATTTAAAATTTATTATATTTCCCACAAATATGGCAACAACTAATTAAACATTTTGTAACAACAAAAAAATTGTGATTAATATTTTTTATAATATAGCAACAATTAAATAGAATTGTTGCTATTTATTCAAATTTGCTAACAATACTATCGATTGTTGCTAAAATGTTGTTGCAAATTTTTAAAATTTAATAGTTATCATTTTGACTATATAATATTGCAACAACATCAAAATATTTGCTAACAACAAAGTAGTCGTGGTTAAAAGTTTAATGATATAGCAACAATTTTATTAAGTTGTTGCCATTTATCGATTTTAGCCAACAATTTTACCGTTGTTGCTAAAAAATTGTTGCCAATTATATACTTTCTTGTAGTGTGTTGTAGCTCATATGCTAGACTTAAGTATCTTGTCTTGTGTCATGCAAGCTTGATTATGTATATGTGTATATGAATGTTTGGTTGGGCTATGACTTAGTAATGGAGCTCTTCCTATAAATGCTAAAAGAGGAATTCTAGGCCAAGACTTGAATTGGTAAGACTTAAGCATAGTGCCTTTTCATGAGTCTAGCTTTCCTAAGTAAATAACCTTGAAGGATGGGCCTTAGGGTGATGTTCCCTTCTTGAGTTAAATGATAGACTTAGAGATGGATGGAGCCGGAACGGCATGAGAATCTTTATCTAAGAAAGTCAAATGAGCTATCCTTATGAACCTAGATTGGCTATGACTAAGAAATGGGGCCTTTCTTGGGAAGAGGTACTATGAGTTGGTTGAACTAGAAAAAGAACCCTCTGTAGTGCATATGTGATTGAATACTCTATGAAAACCAAGGCTAAGCACCGAGTGGACGTAGATAGGATGGTGGCCTAGTTGAGCATGAGATTAGTGGTTAGGATGGTGGCCTAGTTGAGCATGAGATTAGGCAATGAACATCTTTGGACATCTCTTAAACCAAGTGTCAACATGGGTTGCTTTTAGTTCTACCCTTGGCAAGTAGACAACCTACACAGAATAGGATAGACTCTGGATTTCATACCTTGCTAGTATGGTCTATGTCGGTTATGGCCTATTTCCATCATAAGGAGTTATCAGTTGTATCAAATGCTCGTATAATGAGATTCCGTGTTGCATAGAAAACAACTAGTTTATTAAGAAGATTTTAGTGGTGGATTTTTTATACGATATCAATGTGTTTAGGTTTTAGTGCTCGATGATAAGGTGTACTTAGTGATGATGGTAGTGAATACCAAGCATAATGGTAATAAGAGTTTGTGATGGATTGTGATTGAGATACAACTATATGATAAGGATTATTGACTAAACGAATTTTTATATTGTAATGACGTCCTACGAGTATCTAAGGTTGTGGTTTGCTACTATTTGGTGAGTAGCCTGGTAATATGAGAAATTATAGGATGTGTTGAAACACTGCTTGAATAAAATTGAAGGAGCTAGAGTTAGAAATGGAAAGAATTAGTGGGATATAGTTTCACTTTCTGAAAGAGGAGAGAACAATGACATTACTCTGATTGTGAGGGTCAAAGATGTACCCTCACATAGAGTGGAAAATTAGGTTCATAGACACGTGGTTCCATTGGTTTTGATCTGGTTATGGTAATAGTGTCACATGTTCATCAAATTGGTTAAAAATTGTTGGGTAAGATTTGAAAAAAGAGTCTACATAAGTTTGATTAGAGGGTGGTGATAAGTTCTCTTATGACTTTGAGTTGGTTATCTGGTACGGTTTATATTCTAACGATGAATACAATAAGATTGATGGAGAGGAGATCAAGGTTAATATAAGGTATGCAATTTCATAAAATCACCGAGATATGAGCTAATATTGATAGAGAAGGGAATTAGGTTACATGTCTAGAGTCAAAATTCAAGTTCTTCATTGTAAGTCTACATTCATGATAGTAAATTTAGTCAAGGTATGCATTGATAAGTAAGAAATAATTAATTGTGTGGTGTATTGAGGAATTGGAAGGACTGGTGAATTATTTGGATCGTATAGTTGTTAATTTCGATTGTTAAAGGACCTGAGGAAGGGTTTCACTTAAAAGTTTTGGTTTAGAGTATAAGATAAAATGTCATGGGTTGTTGGTCAATGGATAAGTTTGGTAAGCGAGTCAGTGAAAAGAACAAGAGTATGGGGTATTGAAAGATATTTGGAATTTTGACATGGGAAGAATTTAAGAAAGGTGAAAGACTAAGACCTTTCGTATAGATCATTGGTTCGGAGTTGAAGGTTGTATGAATTTTTTATCTTTGTGTTCAGATATGACTATGAGATGTGAATTAGTTCGACACCGACTTACTTAGAGTTTATTAGCGACTTTACGAAGATTGAGTTTTTTTAGGTGACAAACAATGATGTGTGGAAGATTCTGCGTTGTTATGTGAGGCTAAATTATTCAAATTATGGTAGATGACTTATGGATGTGCAACAATATGAACCTAAAGTTCTACATGGTTAATGAGGATTTTGAGGGGATCGAAACTACTTTATTGATGGAACTACGTAGACTATTATGATGCATTACATATACATTTGATGGTGAGTAGAGGTTATGAGCTTACAATATATAGAATTATTAGAGTGACTACGATTTTCTCTAAGTTTTGGTATGAGGTATGTGATGATTTGAAATGATAGTTGACATGGTATGTGAAAATTTGTGTAGACTTAACTGTGGGTGTGATTTAATAGCTTTATCTCTATGGGAAGGTACTATCTAATTTGAAATTTGTGCTATTAGCCTTGGATGAAACCCAATGATGTGTTTGCGAATAAGACTTTGATAGTGAGATTTGAGAGTAAGGTAAAAGATCGGTGTGGTTATGATGTTAGTTAGTATTAAGAGATTTGGAAATCAAGGAGATGTAGTTAGATGAATGGAAATGTTTGATATGGGCACTATGTGAAGGAGTATCTTGTGTTATTCAACCTTGGATCTGTACATTTTTATGTGAACATATTCTTTGTTCCGAACGTGGTTTGGAGTAGGATTAGTTGTCTATGCCCACACGTGTTTTCACTTCTGTGGGTGGATTCCTAGTGGTAGATCGGGTGTGCCGATCCTGCGATGTCCTCTTGGTAGGGTATGATGATGGGATAGACTTGGTCATTTTAGCTATGACAGATTTGGTGTTGTCTTAGGACAGTTAAAGTTTTCCAGTATCTCTATGTGTACTGCCTTGCTTATGAGACCTTATAAAAGAGCTACCATAAATAGTTATAATTGTACGACATTTTTAATATTCATCTCATCATCGAGGGCACTTTTCGACTAGGTGTGATTGAATGTGGGGACCATTGGCTCTAGTCTTACTATTTTTTTCAAGTTTGTCTATAGTCACAACTACTGATCTAGCATCCCGATAGTGCTGTTAGAGGTTTTGTATACTTGGGTGTACCGCTCTCTAGGTGGTTACATGATCATTTTCTTCTTTGGGTTAGATAAGTTTCATCCTCCCTAGATGAGTACTCAATGTCTAAAGATCAGATTTTTATAACTTAAGTTCGTGGAAAGATTGTGTTATGAGAAAGAATCTTGATAAGATCTATGACGGTTTGTGCATTATGAGTAACTGTTGGTTGATTCAAGCTCACTTCTGATTGTAGACGATACTGGTTCAAAAATTTTCGTAGTAACGTAAGAAAATATTTGTCTTGATGATTGTGTTATGGTCCAGAGTTTTTCGATTTGAATTGGATTCATGGGATAGTATGTGGCTTAGTAATCACTCTTGATCTATGGATCTGCTAAAGTTTGATTCAAAAGTTCAGTAATTAGTAGTTGACCTTGATGGAATGGTATTAAGGAGAAGCTCATTCGGAGAGGTGAACACCGACACTGAAAAATCATAACTTAGGTTTTTGCTAGTACTTTATGATACTGTAATGACCCTCTTAGTCGTTTTATGATCTTTTAACCATTATTTTTATATTAACCTTTTTTAGTAGCTTTTATAAATAATTTATGACTTATAAGAATAAGTGACATGATTTTCAAATTTAATAAAGGATTATTTTGTTGCTAATAATAATGAAAAAAGAAAAAAAAATAGAAAAGGAAAATAAATGAATAAATAATAATAATAAAATAAGGGCAGAAAGCACTAAAGTTTAAAGTCAAGGCAGTTGACGAAAGAATGAAAAAGAACGAAGGAACAACGGAAAAAATAAAATTACACAAACGAAAAAAGAAAAGAAAGGGAGAAAAATAAGGGAAAAGGGAGGAGAAAATTTGGGATTTTCATCCCAAAGCGTTAAGGTAATGCTTCTTGTCCTTTCCATGAATTTTTTATGTGATTATGAACAGATATTTAGGTTAAAAATGTGTATAATTTATGCTAAATTAAGAAAATATAGGTCTAGGGTTCTTAGAATAAAATCTTGGTTTGGGGTTCGAATAACGATCCATTTTAGCTGAAATTTTGCATGCGAGTTTGTGTTTATCATGGGTAAACATAATCTGAAAGAAAACTTCAAATTCGAATTTGATAGCTCGGTGTCACACCCCAACCTAGGTGAGGTAGACAAGTCTCATATGAATACATGCTTTACAAGTGACCTATGATGAGAAAGTAAACTACTATGCAGATAGATTTACTAATGATAAGCTTCATATACAACATATGTTGACTAGCTGAATCGATACATGTGACATGTGAAACTATGAATACAGATGATAGTTTTACAATGTCTACAAAGCCTCTACAAGAATCCATGATTGTACCACTATGAAAATACGCATAGTAAAGACTCGGCAAAGCCCCGAATCAAACTGGAGCTCACCAACAACTGTTGAGTATCTACGAGTTAAGTACATGTACCTGCAGCATGAAATGAAGCATCCCCAATAAGGGACGTCAGTACAAAAGAGTGTACTGAATATACAACAATATGTAAAATGAGTGCTCAAGTGAAACCAAATACCAATAGATAAAGATTAGAGACCACCTCTGCTTATACTTGTGGAATCGTGTATGTTACATTCTTTTCTTTACTTTTCTGTGCATTATAATATTTATAATACATATGATACAAATGACTAGGTGATCAGTGGTAGAAGAGGATGACCCATGCTAGGCATTTAAACCCCTGGGATGCTGTCCTCATAATTTCACAAATTGGGATCAGCCCATGCTAGGCTTTCGCCCCTGAGCTGCCACCTTTCTATACCAATTGGGATCGACCCATGCTGGGCATTTTGCCCCCTGGGCTGCCACCCATAATTATACAAATTGCTTCACTTAGATTTTTTAATCTTTGAGATTGTTGTTTTGATGTTCATAACTCTTTTGAGATTGTTCTTTTAATGATCATAACTCTTTTGAGATTGTTGTTTTGGTGATCATAATCATTGTTGAGATTTGGAACTATGGACCAGTAGTAGAAGACATATGAATATGGACGTAACAATGACATGGGAAGTAAATGTGACATGAACGTGTAATACTTAGGAGCTTATATGACTCAGTAAGCATTTTGACATATCAAATTGAAGCACATATCAAGTGAAGACATTTACAGTCAGCCAAGACATTTGAACTCTATATGATAGCCAAATATTCACTAACTAATATCAAATACAAGGTATAGATGAACGTGGAACCAAGGGAGAACGTGGACAGATTCAACTTAAGGACGGATACATGTTTCAAATAAGCACATATAAAATGTACAATAGAGCAAGTAGGGATCTTGTGAGGTAACATTATAGTCTAACACAATGGGAGTAATAACCAATAAAGGGAACATATGAACATGTGAAAATATGACATATGATGGAATAGACAATTGAAGCAAGTTGGCAAGATATGGGCAAATCGTATATCCAACATATAAATATATGTACCATATGTAATCTAGGATCATTTTGATTTGTATAAGGGGAATACGTGCCAAGGGTACTTTGACGATGAAACAAGTTTAATCCCTACATGCTAATACTTGGCAGAGTAAGCACGTACATTTAGTAATGAACTCATATTAGAGTAAACACTTCGATGTTCTAGGTAGTAGGAACTGTAACTATGGATCAGTCACTATCAAGGGCACTTAGAAAGCTTACTTTGTAATACAAGTGTTGGATTCATGCCAAAGAAATAGGAAATCGAATAGCCTTACATACCTCAATTCCCAATTCGTATAGCTTACGAAGTGTCAACCTGTCCTTTAACGTCATAGTCTTCATCTACAACAACCAATCATTAAGGCTAATATTAGCAGCTTACCAACCAACTCGGGATATTTCAACTCACCAAAATAGTAGCCAGGCAGCCAGCCCATAATCCTTCTAATTGATTGTTTTCTTTCAAAAATTATGTCTGTTATAGTTATTTACACGAAACAACCTTCCCATGGAATGGGCAGTGAACTTACCAAAATTTTAATTTAATGGTGCATCACCATAGCTTATAAATCTGCCCCCTATAGCTTTCCGCAATCATTCTCCAAGTACATCCATGACCTCCCATAAACAAATAAATACAATAGTATTCCTCAACACTAAAAAATAATCAAAAGACATGAATTTATGGTTTTCAATCACCATCCCACGAGTTGCAATAAACAAGTAAGTCTAGAATTCTCAAATAAACTAATAAATAGAGGTTGTGGCAGTGCAGACCTAAATATGTTATTCTCCTTCAATTACTGTTTTTGTAACCTTCTCTTAATCTTTGGAAGAGAGTGGCAGAACCTTGGTTGCCAACACATATAGCTATCTCTAGTTCACTCCCCTTGAAGAACTGTTCAATATACTTGAAACAATAGAGGAGAGAAGGTGATCTTGTGGCTGCTTAAGAAGAAACAGGATGAAAAATGGTTAGAACCCTAGTGGGAATATTGGGTGGTTGTTTCATCTTGAGAGAGAGAAATATATGAACTTGAGAGCTTAAAATTTGGCTAAGAGGAAAATGAGACATTTGTATCAGATTTATGGCCTTAATAGGTTCTCTTTTTGCCACCTTTCTTGTACTTCATTTGCAGCCAACATGTGTCTTTAATTTAGGCCACACATTTAAGAAGGTGATGCACCTACTTTTCCATTCAAATTATTTCTTGTGGGCTTGGAAAGATTGGGCCTTGGCTGTCCATTTTCCGCTTATTCTTCTATTCAACTTGGGCCAGATTAATGCAAGTAGGTGTAGTGTACTTGGCCCAATAACATGGTTAAATTGAGATCTCTAAGTGATATTCATGGTAAAAGACACAATGTAAGGGTGTACAATATCCAATGTAGCTAATGGTCATCCTTATATAGTCCAAGTTTTCAAAATATGTCAAACTACTCTATACGTATTATCCAATATTGGTGTGTTTATTCTTCCAAGTACTAGTTGACTAAGGTACTTTAAATAGTAAGTTTCATGAGTTATCCACCAAGTCAAATGAGGTTCATTGAGTCAATGAGATCCTACATTATACATGTTACAAGTATTTATATGTCAAATACATATTATGTCCATTGTTCATTTTATGTCCCCTTACGTGGAATGTACAACCCTTATTTGGGTTCTGTCATGTGCTTCATTAGTTAGGGTGTTTATGTACTCTTTCATTTGATATCATCTATGAAGTTCTTAGCTATTGAATCATCTTATATAGTCCTTTCCTCTACATTTGAGAAGTTACAGTCTTTACTAAGTATTTAGCTATCGTATGCCCCATGTGAAATATCCAAACGTGTTTTAAATGAAGCATCTTCGAAGCAGAATTACTTTCTCACTTGTTATGAATCATTTGCTACATGTATGGTAGTTTCCACAAACCTTCGTGGATAACCTGTATATGTTCTTTGTGCCCAAATGAAGTTCATGAGTCAAGTAAGTTCCTAAGTAGTACAATAAAGTTACATTTTCTTCCTATATCGTTGGTTTCTACCTCAATTAATTTATCCAAGCGTCCACATCATTGGTATATAGTCCTAAATCACAAAAGAGTTATGAACACCAAAACAACAATCTTAAATATTAAGGAGACACGGTAAAGTGACTCTATATAATTATGAGTGGGTGCTCAAGTTTAAAATACCTAGAATGGACTGATCCTAATTCTTGTACTTAAGGGTGGCTCCTTAGTGGTGGTAATACCTAGCATGGGCCGATTCCAATCTATATAATTATGGGTGGCAGCCCAAGGGCTAAAAGCCTAGAATGGGTCGATCCCTATTTTTGTATTTATGAGGACCGCATCCAAGTGTTAAAATGCCTAGCATGGGTCATCCTCTCCTACCAATGATCAGCTAGTCATTTTGTCACATGCTACAAAGTCTATAAAGAAAATATGAGTAAACTAAATCCAAGAAATGTAATGTACATGATTCCACAAGTAGAAGCAAAGAATGTAATGTACATGATTCCACAATTATAAGGAAAGGAGAATGTAATGTACATGATTCCAAAAGTATAAGCGAAGATGAATGCAAGGTATGTGATTACACAAGTATAATCAAAGGTGGTCTCTTATACTTATCTATACAGAATATTTGTGCATTTCTACCTGATTTCACTTGAGCTTTTATTTTACATATGGTTACTTTATGCCTTACATATTCAGTACATTCGTTTGAACTTGCACCGCTCCTGGGATCTCTCAATATAAGCATAGGCTACTCAACGACCTTTGGTGAGCTCCAGGTTGCTTTAGGGCTTTGTCGAATCTCTAGCATTTATTTGAAATTATATATTAGTTATTGGGTAAGATGAGGTCCTATCCTGTTATAAGCTAAGTGTCTATCTTTTAGAGGCTTTGTGGACTAATGTCAAAGTAAAGCACATACTAGGCCTTGTTTTCTAGTAATCAAGGCCTCAACAACCAAGTAATATACATTTGTTTTGGGCCTATCTATGATGGTCTTTTATTAGAATATCTTACTATACTCATTAAAGATTTATAATTATTATAGTTGCATGTACGATAAGCATAAGTCATAAGTTGGTTCTCTTGGGTCTTTAGGTCATCGGGTGCTTGTCCGTCTCAATTGTACTTGGGGCGTGACATTTTCACATTTCAGGTCAAACCACACGTGGTATGGAACTTAGAGCAAAGAATTGATTGCACCTTCAACAAACTTTTATCTTGGCATTAAGAACTAAAAGGAATCATCTCATCGAGAAGGCTACTAAGGAGGTCGAGCTTGACATGCAGATCAATACACTTGAACTAAAACTTGAAGCTATGAAACCCTACTTCTTGTTTGAAAGGAGTTTGATCGTACTGATTTGTTTCTTGAGTGTTATGCATGAATGGGGAGGGTTATGTCGACTAAATTCCCATTAATACCACTTAGAATAGACTAAAACGGCATATTGTAAGGATTAAAAGAGTGGGAAAAGACCAAAACAATACTGAAAGAACAATTGACATCGGCAAGTTCCATGATCCCATCTACGGTCCGTGGATTGATCTACGGACTGTAGATCCCATCCGTAGAATTCAAGCTAAATGTTTAACTTTCTGAAGTTTCCTCTACGAAATCAATCTATAGTCCATAATTGAATTACGGTCCATAGACTTAGTCCATAAAAGTAAGACAAAATGTGAGTTTCAGAACATTGATCCACGAGGCGATCTACGACCCATAATAGTATTTACAGCTCGTGGTCCTTGTTTGTGAAACTCAGACTGGATTTCTAATCTCTGAAGTTGATCTAGGGATCCCATATATGGTCTGTGGTTTCATTTATGGCTTGTAGATGGCATTCGTATGTCCCAAATTTTTCTGCAGACTTAATTTTCTCAGCTTCTTATGATTTGATGTGGAGTTATAACTTATGAAATGTTACACTTCTTAAGGCACCTTATTTTTCGCAATTAATTGACATTCTTATTAATCACCAGTAAATATATACAAAGCCAGAGTCAATCAAACCTGACTTCTCATTGCAAATATCCAGCACAACTACAAGTCCACCAATACTATTTGTATACTAAACTATAGACAAAATATGAGTAAAGATTTTCACATTTTTCGTAACTTATATGCACATGTTTGTAGCTAGCTCATGTATCACTATTTCCTTATTCCTGCTCTTCTTTTTGAAAATTTTGGCATTTCTTCCCCCGCATACACCATGTACCACAATTGTGAAGCATGCCTTGATCAGAGCCCCTCTTGGGGTTCTTGACTTGCATGTTTGTTGAAAAGTGCTACTTGATTCTAGATTCCCATATTGATGATATTCAGTCCTCCCGCTCCTTTGGGTAAGCTTATTTTATCCCATGACACAAGAGCTCGCTTGGTGGTTCGTGCTTTTGCTGACCATAAGTAGTTTATTCATGTAACCTCTACCAGTTTAATAATCTTCTGGGGAGAAAAATAGTTGTGACCATTAAGCTTGCACTCCCATCAAGACTGCTCTAATTAGTTGAATTCTTCCAGCAAATGAGACCCTTCTAGCCATCCATAAAGTAATTTTAGCAGTTATATTCTCTATACTACTAAATATTTAAAAGGAAGCTCCCCCTCTTTGTATCTCAGGTTCTGTCAGATGGATTCTTTAGTATCCCTTAGGCACCCCTCAAAATATATTTGACTCTTATTGAGATTGGATTTCAGACCAGATGGTTCAGAGAACATCAAGAACTTGTTTTTCAGGATTTGGACAGACTTCATATAACCTTTTATATAAATCAGCAAGTCATCCGCAAACTAAGGTGGGTGATCCCCAATCTTAAACATCTAGGGTAGTAATTCAACTCTTGATGGCCAATCTTCTGTTTAGATATTCAATAGACTATACAAACAGATAAGGGGACATAGGGTCACCTTCTCTGAGGCCTCTTTGTGCCTCCGTACTGTTGGATAATCTGCCATTAATCGGGAAGTTGTATCTGATTGTTGTAACACAATTCATTATCCGTGCTATCATTCTATTGAGAAATCCCAATTTTGTAATTATTTGTTCAAGAAACACCCATTCAAGAGAGTGATAGATTTTTGTTTCATTGTTTTGCAGGCTCTAGGAATCCACTTTTGCACTTGAATCTCTTTCCTCTGGAATCTTGAACCCTCATATTTGGAGGTTGTCTACCCTCAAGGCACCTATTGTAACACCCCAAAAAATTGTAAGTTAAGATTCAAACCATTCTTTATTTGTGAATAAGATCATATCGGGTGATTCTTAAATTGCCCATATGTGTAGATTTAAATTCTTTAGTGTGGGAATGATTTGGGATATCCATTAAGGTCACTAAAATCTCCTAGCACATAGTTTAGTTGAAAGTTTCTTTGCCGATTAAGTTTTGATGTAAGATTTTACTTGGGTCAACTTTAAACAACTGTATCTCTCAGAATATAAAGAGTTACGTGGCTCATAACCTATCAAATTAAAGGTAATTGAAACTACTTTCCAACGCCACAAATTTCGCAACAATTAAAGCTTTGAGTAAAAAGATATGACCATTTCAGTCACATGATATAGTGCAATGAAGAGAGGTGATTCCCCATGTCTTTAAAAGATAAGCTAGGATATGTTATGATAGGTGATAAGCTTGGATTGTTGCTTGAGTTGCCTTTCAAGATGAGTAAGACTAGTGGCGGATTACCCATGTCTTGACTAAGTATGAATTGAGGTTACTTTAAGAACCCTTATATGTTTAAATAATCTATTATGTGCATTGATTATGTTTTATGACTTATGTTGTCTAACTCTTATGTTTATGTTATGTTTTTGCAAGATATCATATTTTGTACATTTTGTACTAATGCATACTCTTGCCTACATTTCTTATCCAAATGTAGGGTCCGACGTTCTCGACTCTCATCCCTGTGGCTAGGATCAATAGTAGAGGCAAGGTTGAATATTGGAGAGTCCTCATAGCATCCGAGGATTTGGCCACTATTTTCCTTATGCTCTTTCATTTTATGGTTTGACCATTGTTGTATGGGCTATGTCCCAAAATTCTATTGTATTAGATGGTTTTTTAGACAAGTGTATTAGACTTCCGCTTCGTTTTATACAAAAATTGTTATGTTTGAAATGTTTTAAGTATTATCAATTTTCTATTATCTTGACTATGAATTCTAAGTGGCTTATATGAGGCATCTCGGGTATGTCATGTTATATCTAGGGGGTACCCCTGGGTCGTGACATTAATGTACTTATGTCATTTGACCTGCATCTTTTATGATGCAGATACATGTGTTCAGGATCAGGGTTTCATTGAGATCACTTTGCGCTTCAGATAGCTTTGGTGAGCCTCTTTACTTTCCGAGGGATTTCACATTTATTTTCCTATTATTGTTGAGTTTTCGTGGGTCTTATCCTGACATTTATCTTAGTATTACAAGCTTCACAGATAGTTACAGTTGAGGAGTCTCAGTATTTTCCTTTTATTTTGAGATGTTTTGTAGACTGTTTTATTTATAACATTGAGTTGGGTCTATTTGAGATATATGAGTTAAACTCTGCATATAAAGCTTATTTCTACTTGAGTGAGTCTTGTGCTAAATAGTCAGTATGGCCATGGAACGCTTGGGGATAAAAAATGGTTCTCGAGTGTCGATCACGTCTAGGGTGTAGGCTCGAGGCGTGACATTTTACATACCCCATACCCCTCTATAAAGAGTCTTAAAAGAGAATAATTTTGAATTTGTTTATTGCTCAAAGATTATAATTATATAAATACATGAAGAGTACTAACTAATTATTGTAACTAGAAAATCAAATCCCTAAAATCAACTAGACTACCATATATACAATATTGCACAACTGGAATGATTATGTAATAATAAGGTGAAGCTATCTTTTTTATTTTGAATTTGATTGGATAGGGTTATCCTTGATATTCACCCGCAAGATGGAGGATCCATTAGCTAGATATCCATTACACCATGATTCTTTCTTATTGGGGAAATTGAAGTTCACACAATTCTTCAATCATATTTTTCTTCATTTTTCCTAAAAAATCTTTCCATTAGATATCTTTTACACTATGATTTTTTTTATTGGGGAAATTGAATCACACTAATAAATAGAATATCATCATTCAACGCATTTTCTCCTAAAGATCTAGAGTTTGGAGATTATATATCTTTCATTTGGGAGTAACTTATTTTTTTAAGTGATTTTTGTTCTAAATCTAATGAGTAAGAGAGATTTTTCTAAGAATCCTATCAACAATTGAAATAATGATTTTTGACTTTGAAGATTTTACTACCAACGATCTAAAAAATGATCTATTAAGAAATTTTTTGTCCAGTGGTACTACAATCGAGGATCTCTCAAGTAGAGGCGCATGCAGAATATCATGGGTATACAAATTGGTAGAGGAGAACACATTTTGAATATGACACTGCCACCATAAAAGATGAATTTGTATAAATTGATACGTCTTCAAATTAAATGTATACGCAGTATGATACTATGTATACACAGTTGACGATATGTATGCAAATCTAATTGTATGTATCAAAATATTTTGACGAAAGTAATATATTTATCAGAGATATATATCAATAGTTGTGCAATGTACCGATGTATACTATTAATGTATACCAATAAAATATACATAACATATACATACTGCATTTGCCATGTCACAATCAATGTATACATAAATTTTAAATCAAATAAAAATAAGTATACGACAACTAAATCAATACGTTAAATAAATGTATGTAACAATAAATTTTAATTTAATTAATGTATACATAAAAAATTAAACTACTACATGTATCCGTAAAATGACATTCCTAATTTAAAGGAATATAAATACGATTACTTTTCATGTTGGTTAAAATGGTAGATAATGGACTTGTAGGAATACCCTTTGAAAGAAGAATAGTCATAATCAAATATTTTTGCAAATTTTAATGAGAAAGGTAATTCTAAATAATATTTTGTTAGTTTTAACTAGAAATGGTTGGAAGTTCGAAGAGAGATGATATTAAATATCTTTTATTATTTTAAAAAAAAATTGAAAGGAGAGAGATAATTCCAAATAATGTTTTTGATAGTTTTTGGAGAATTGATTGGAAGTTAATAGAGAAATGATATTAAATATATTTTATTATTTAAAAAAAGTTCATAAATATTGTTATACTATTACTTTTGGGCTAATATGTGTAAGTTTATTATTTATCTATCAATTGTTAATTAGTATTCAGCTACATATTGCCAATTGTATGCAGTAGTTGTCTATTTGTGTCAATTCCTCATATTTGAAATTACTTGCAATATTCAACAAGGCCCGCAAAATTGAGTTGGGGTAGTTCAACTTATTTTACTAACTACCAAAGCATATGTTGCAATAGATGAGATTGTTTTTCCTTTAATCGGAGATTTCAATTTTGAATTCTGGAAAAGTCCTTTATAGAGAGCATTTTCCTCAAATGAATCATACACAACATGAATACAGATTCGTTAGACTACAAAGCGGGTACATACAACATATGAGAATAAAAAAAAGGTCTAATTCATCGGTGACCCCTTAAAGTTGGTACGATGTTTCACTTAGACACATCACTGGGCGATGTTCATTTTAGACACTTCATGTAGGGACCCGCTGTGTCATTTTACACTTTTTTTAATATCAACAAAAATATATAATGTGTATGTGTTACACTCGCAGGTGATGTGTAAAGTGATGAATTAAACGATGACATTTGTCATTTGTGTAAAAAGTAATTTTAAAATAATTAATTCTGAGTAAGAATAAAAGTTGACCAATTAATTAATGAAACATAGCCTAAATATTACAAAATAAAATAAAATTTAAATTAATAAAAGAAACTCCCGAACCCCAACCATTTTCTTCTCCAAATAACCACCCACCCACAACGATCAAATACTCCCACCCACTCACCACCCCCCATCCCCAGCCAGCGTTGTCTTCTCCAAAACTCCTCCTCCCCTTCCCTTCCCCACCAAAAAATTCCCCTCCTGATTTGTCATGAAAGGAGCCTACACTCTGGACGTGGCCGACACTCGAGAACCATTTTTGGTCCCCTAGAGAACCCTCATCCTGACTGACTACAAGCGGAAAACTGATTCATGCATACAAAGCTTAAAGCTAGATAAAATTTATAGAATTCAAATACAAAGCTCTAACTCAAATAATTAAATTTGAATATAATAGATATTCAATTAGCCAAAAATAGGCAACTCAAGTCTTTAAAATATTTAATAAACTAAATGAAATAGACTTCTCAAACTCTACTTTCTATCTATGAAGCCTCTAAATGACAAAGATGAAAGTCGGGACAAGAGCCACGACATCCTAACAAAACTGAATAGTAAATGAAATCCTCTGTAAGCAAGAAGGCTCACCATAGCTAACTCGGACTGCAAATGGTATCAACGAAGTGCTTGTTGATGACCCTAGCTACATGTAGATGCATCATAAAACGATGCAGGCAAAAAGGGGTCAGTACATGGAAGGGTGAGGGATGTAGATTCTAAAACCCCTTCTCTTGAGTCGGTCCCTGTTGGCAATGAGTTTCAAAAACTAATCCCAAATGACTTACCCGGTATTTCTCCTGAGTGGCAAATAGACTTCAGTATTGACCTTCTCCCAGATAGACAACCTATCTCTATTCCTTCTTATCGTATTGCTCCGGCAAAACTTATGGAGTTGAAAGAACAATTGAAAGATTTGTTGGATAAGGGTTTCATCCAACCGAGTATCTCTCCATGGGGTGCTCCAGTTTTGTTTGTTAGAAAAAAGATGGCTCTCTTCATATGTGTATTGACTATCATCAGTTGAACAAGGTGACTTTTAAGAATAAGTATCCTCTCCTAAGGATAGATGATTTATTTGACCAACTCCAAAGAGCAAGTTATTTCTCTAAGATTGATCTTTGATCGGGCTATCACCAATTGAGGGTGAAGGATGATGACATTCCAAAAATGGCTTTTCGAACTCGATATGGTTATTATGAGTTTTTGGTAAAGTCGTTTGGGTTGACTAATGCTCCGGCGGCATTTATGGATTTGATGAATAAGGTATTTAGACAATACCTCGACATGTTTGTGATTGTGTTCATCGATGATATTTTGATCTATTCAAGGAGTAAAAACGGACATATTGATCATTTGAGGATCGTATTACAAGTTCTTAAGGACCAACAACTTTTTTCAAAGTTTAGTAAATGTGAATTTTGGTTGAGATCCGTAGCTTTCCTTGATCATATTGTCTCTAGCAAGAGTATTGAGGAAGATCCTAAGAAGAAGGATGTGGTCAAGAGTTGGCCTAGACTTCTAACTTCTACGGATATTAGAAGCATTTTAGGTTTGGCCGAGTATTATGAGAGGTTTGTTGAAGGTTTACTTTTCAATTTCCTCTCCTTTGACGAATTTGACTCGAAAGAAGGCTAACTTCATATGGTTAAAACATGTGAGAAGAGTTTTCGAGAGTTGAAAGATAGACTAACTTCCTCTCCGGTGTTGACCTTATCGAAAGGAACGGATGGTTTTGTGGTTTATTGTGATGCCTCAAGAATTGGGCTAGGGTGTGTGCTTATGCAAAATGGGAAGGTCATTACATATGCCTTAAAGCAACTTTAAAGTCCATGAGAAGAATTATCCTACTCACGACCTTGAGCTAGCGACGGTCGTATTTGCCCTAAAGATTTGGAGACACTATTTGTACGGAGTTCATGTTGATGTGTTTACTGACCACAAGAGCTTGCAATATGTGTTTAATCAAAAGGATTTGAATCTTCGCCAAAGAAGGTGGGTTGAGTTATTGAAAGATTATGACATAAGTGTTCTTTATCACCCCGGTAAATCTAATGTGGTAGCGAATGCTCTTAGTCGGTCATCTATGGGTAGTGTTGCTCATATTAAAGAAAAAAAGAAAGAGTTGGTTCGATATGTTCATAGGTTGGCTCGATTAGGTGTTCAACTAGTGGACTCCATCAAAGGTGGTGTTATGGTTCACAACAATTCCGAATCATCTTTTGTGGAAGATGTGTAAGCCAACAAGGTCTTGATCCAATTTTGGTAGACTTGAAAGAGGCGATGCTTATGAAATCTGTTGAGGCTTTCTCCCAAGGGGGATATGCTGTACTTAGATACCAAGGTCGATTATGTGTTCCAAATGTTGATGACTTAAGGGAACAAATTTTGAGAGAAGCCCATAGTTCGTGGTATTCCATCTACCCGAGAGCCACCAAGATGTACCGAGATTTACGGGAAGTATATTGGTGGAATGGGATGAAGAAAGATATCGCAGGATTTATGGCTAAGTGTCCAAATTTCCAACGAGCATCACCGGGAGGTTTGTCCCAAGATATTTGCATTCCTACTCTGAAGTGGGAAGACTTGGTTATGGACTTTATTGTCAGTTTGCCTCACACCTGGTGACAACATGAATCTATTTGGGTAATAGTAGATCGGATGATGAAATAGGCTCATTTCCTTCCCCTCAAGGTTTCCTATTCGGCAGAGGACTATTCCAAGATATATTTGAGAGAAATGGTAAGGTTGTAGTGACTTTGTCCGTTATTTTCGATCGAGGTACCTAATTCACTTTTCAGTTTTGGAAGTCATTCCAAAAGGAGCTTGGTACTAAGATTAAACGTAGCATAACTTTTAATCCCTAAACCGATGGGAAAGCGGAGCGTACTATCCAAACTTTGGAAGATATGTTGAGGGCTTGTGTAATTGATTTTAAGGGTAATTGGGATGACAATTTGCCATTAATAGAGTTTTCTTATAATAATAGCTATCACTTTGTATTGATATGGCTCCATTTGAGGCTTTGCATGGTAGGAGGTGTAGATCTCCCATAGGTTGCTGTGAGGTGGGTGAAGTTGCCCTAATAGGTCTCGAGCTAGTTCATGAGGCTATTGAGAAGGTTCGACTCAATAGAGAGAGGTTGAGAACTGCCCAAAGTCGGCAAAAGTCTAATGTTGATGTGAGAAGAAGGGATCTAAAGTTTGATGTTAGCGATTGGGTTTACTTGAAATCTCACCCATGAAGGGTGTAATGAGGTTTGGCAAGAAGGGGAAGCTTAGTCTCCGGTATGTAGGCCCATAGATTTTGAGACATATTGGTAAGGTTGCTTATGAGTTAGATTTGCCAAATGAGTTGGAAACCATGCATCCCGTTTTCCATGTCTCTATGCTTAAGAAATGTGTTGGAGATACTACATCCATAGTTCGACTAGAAGGGTTTGGAGCTGATGAGAGCCTTTCATATGAGGAAGTTTCGGTTGAGATTTTAGACCGGGAAGTTAATAGGTTGAGAAATAAGGAAATATCTTTCGTGAAGGTTTTGTGGAGGAATCAATTAGTTGAGGGTGCTACTTGGGAGACCGAGGCTGATATGATGTCCCGATATCCTCATCTCTTTCCTTCTACTCCTATTCTAGCTTGAGGTAATGAGTTCCCTCTTGAGTTATCCTTCTTTTGGGAGTAATGTGTTTTTACGTGTTTCCATTATTTCCTTATAATTATGCATGTTCATGAAAACTTGTATTTTGAAAGAAATGAGTTTGTATTATGTATTTTCCTCATGTTGTTGTGCATTGAGTATGAGTTGCCTATTTACTTCATGAGTTGAATTGATGAGCATGCATTAGCTATGTTTTTTGGGAGTAAATTGCATAGAGGCTTCATGAGACTGTGTTGAGCATGTTTTTAGCTTGGAGAAGGTAATTCCTCCTTGAACATGAGAAATTTTGAGAATTCATGCATATTGGGTTGATAGATATAGTTCCTACTTCCTTTTTGATGCATTTGAGTATGATGAGCTAGGAGTTAATGTTTCCTCCTTATTTATGAGCATTGCATGCATAATGGGCTGTTAGGGTTAGTTTCATCTTCTTATGATGTTTTGAGAACGTCCTAGCTTGGAGTCGATAATTCCTTCTTGGTCGTATTCATTGCATTGTTAGGTTGGGTTGTTAGTTCCTATCCTACTCTTTTAGAACCAGTTTAAATCTCATTCGAGGAAGAATGATCCCAAAAGGGGAGATATTGTAACACCCCGGATTCGAAAGAGGGAAGCTTAGCAAATTGCAGAGTACAAGGTGCCATCCACGGTGGCGAACCACAGCCCGTGCGTTGAACCACAGACCATAGGTAGGTCCATGGATTAACCACTCAGGGAACTTGTCCAGGCCATAAACCACGGCTGGACCTACAGACCATAGGTGGGTCCACGGTCCGTGGTAAAGTGGTCATTGGTCCAGGCGAAATTCTCTAAATCTACTAACAGACATGCACAACGGACCGTAGATCCATCCATGGTCCGTCGATGGGGTGTCGTGGGTCGCTGCTGTCAGTTAATTATTAGGGGCAGTTGGGTCTTTTCCTAATTAGTTAGTTCCTAAACTACGTCGTTTTGCCTATATTTAGGGCCCCTATATTAGTCTTTTAACCCCCAAATTCACCCCATTTTCTTCATTCGTCCAAATTCACAAAAGAAAACCAATTTCTCTCAAATATTCTCTTTCTAGAACTTGAAGAAGAAGACGAAGGATATTCAAGCTAGGGTTCAAGAGCAAGCTTCCATACTTCAAATTCTTTGGGCTTTGATAGTAAGGTATGATAGTTTTCATCCACGAATTCCTTTCATCCATGGAGTTCCTAAATCTCTCTATTTCAAATGGTAGATTTTCCCAATTGAGTTAGGGTTTTCTTCAATTAGCATGGGTTCTTATCATTTTTTATTTAAATGCTTTCATATGATCTTCTAAGTATGAAGTCATGAATTGAAATGCTTTTATGATGAATTCCCTTATATCCATGTGATCCTTATGTTTTCAAGTTATGAACTATAGGTTGAGGTATTTTGATCTTCAAGGAAGAGTTTTACGAAATTGTGCATGTATTACTAGTTTTACATGTATATATGATGAAATCCATTTATAACCCATGTCTTCTGAGAGTTGATGATTGAAA
Source organism: Solanum verrucosum (assembly GCF_900185275.1). Taxonomy (NCBI): domain Eukaryota; kingdom Viridiplantae; phylum Streptophyta; class Magnoliopsida; order Solanales; family Solanaceae; genus Solanum; species Solanum verrucosum. The sequence continues at coordinate 1,639,293 of NW_026020312.1, read as the reverse complement.
TTGGGTTTTGACCTCAAGGAGGTAAATTATGGACTTATGTATTGTTTTATGAATCTATATACAAATGTTTTAAGGGTGCTTTTAGAGTAAAGTACCAATGATGATTATGTTGTGTTGTGAAAGGATATTCTCACTAAAGCACATACTAGCATAATGTGAAAGGTTTTCTCACATAGAAATGATTCTTAGGTTGAAAGGTTTTCTCACCTAATTGAATCAAAGACTAGGAGCTATCTTAATGAAACTAGCTTGAATTGGTTGTCCAAGGTTACCTTTTCATGAGCAATCAAGTCAAGTAGAAATGACTTTTCCATGGGAATTTATGCTTAGCACCGAGTGGATATTGACAATGAGGTGGAATCTCTCCTGTTAGTAGAGGTTGGGTTTCCAAAGTGATTAATCTCATGAGATGGAAGCTCTCCCATTAGTAGAGGTCGGGTTTCTAGTAGCGATCTCCTTATCTCATAACTATGTGCCCACATATTGATTAGCTAGTGGATCCACTTAAGCTAGAATTTCAAGGTTCCACCTTAGGCAAGTAGAACACCTCTTTTCGGTGCGGGGTAGACACCGGATTCCATATTATAGCTCACATGGTATCAATGTCGGTTAAGGATATTTCCCCATAATTAAAATGAACTACGGTTACTCAAGGAGTATCATATATAAGTTTAAAGATGTTAAAGAAGAAGTTAGCTTGTATTGACCATGGTTTATTATTTATGTTTTATAACTCTATCATATTATGTTTTAGCTTGGTCAACTGCATGTCATGAAATGAAATGTCCCTTTTTAACATGTTTTAATTGTTTTATATATGGCTATCATACTTGGTACATTGTTTGTACTAACACATACTCTTGCCTACATTTTTCCCAAATATATGGTCCGATAGACAGGTTTCAGGGTCTCGTGGCTAATAGTTGAGTTCGTGATTACCCGAGCTTTGGTGAGTCCTCATGCTTCAAGGAAGGAGCTATTGTTTTGGTTTCTTTCTTGTATTTCCATTTTGAACTGGTGTATCGGCTAGGCCCAACTTCATTCTATTGTATTAGATGGCTATGTCGAGACATGAGTATTAGAATTCCACTTTCGTTTTACAAAAATGTTTTGGACTTTAACCATTTTAATCTTATTGTTCTATTTCTTAAGTTATGAGAGCTTAGTGGCTTGTATGGAGTCCTTGAGGGTTCTATACGCCATGTTACATCTAGGGGGGGTACCCCTGGGTCATGACACCACCTAATGTTTAACAACACCGCATTCAAGCTTAGTACTCTAACAACTCCATGGACTCCTACTAACCAACTCCTTAAGAAATTCTCATTCTTTCATCATCTTTGTCATACAAACTAGAATTTTCTGCATTACTACTCGGAACCAACTAATGGCTCTCATTTAACTATTTCTCATAGTGAAACCTCATCCTCCTCTTCCTCCATATTTATAACCTTAAATGGAATTATCACACCATTCACCATCATGATAAGATCATTAACCTTCTTCTTCTAACATCACTCCATTACTAAAAGGACCTCTGAAAAGATATCTTCCATACTCTTTTGAACTCATTACTATCTTATTCTCAACACTTGACTTAATTTCTCATCTTATCAAGTCTAAAAATGACACTTGAAAGCTATGTACCTATTCCATCATCTCTAAACTGGTCTAAATCCCTTTTTCACAACTTAAGTACTAATTGCCACTCATTATACCTCATTACTTAATCAGTTCTATAACCTTCTGAACATCATAACCCTCTCAACAAATCATAAGCCTAGCTTAGATCTATCACTTCATGAATACTCTGTTCTCTTATTCAACACACATACTTAATCTCCTCTAACACGATGGCACATCGACATTAACTCTATTTTGGTTAAAAATGTACTATATCTCATCATGACTAGTAACTATTCCTTTTCCTTCTATCAAGAACTCTCAACAACATTATTACTCATTATTCTACTCATAAAGTAACTCAGCACTTATAACTGACTCGGTGCATGATTGCAATAACATAATCTGCCCCATCACTATTTCCCCTTGATAGATTTCTATACCTCTGCATGTTTTTCCCTTAACTTAAGGGAACTCTTTACTACTAATCATAATCTTGTAATACATACTATCCATTAGGGTGAAAATACTACCCAAGTTCTAAACATACCATCCACTTAAAGGTCTTACCTGAATAAAGTTTAGGGAAGAGTGTACAACTCGCTTTTAGCTGAAACGCATGATTCATATGAACATGAGTGCATTCTTTTTAGTTTCTACAATTAACTCACTCACAAGCTCCTATTAAGCCCCTCTATAGTCTCAGGACTTCCTGAAGAGTTTTGCTGAGAAGAACTCATCAATAAAGAACTGAGTTTGCTTTTTAACCATCTTTAGTATGAGGGGTAGTCGAATGAATCTGAGAAACGCACGAGTATGAATAAATCTCTATGACACAACTCTATTGCACGATTAAGAGTATGAAAGAAGGGAAACTTTTCCTAAATGTCTGTAGTCTCTCAATTATAGAAGTGGGCCCCTCACAACCATACACAAGACCCTACTGACATGGTTTCATAGACACCCTAGGATACTTGAACTCTGTGCTATGATACAAAGTTTTTTACTACCTGAGCCTACACCCTGGATGTTGCCGGCAATCGAGAACCATTTCTGGTCCCCAAGCGACTGGCTGACTACAAGCAGAAAACTGATTCAAGCATACAAAGCTTAAAACTGGATAAAATTTTTAGAATTCAAATAAAAATCTCTAACTCAAATGATTAAATCTGAATATAATAAATATTCAACTAGCCAAAAATAGGTAACTCAAGTCTTTAAAATATTTAATAAACTAAATGAAATGACTTCTCAAACTCTACTGTCTATGTATGAAGCCACTAAATGAAAAAGTTGGAAGTTTAGACAAGACCCATGATATGCTGACAAAACTGAATAGTAAATGAAATCCTTCGAAAGCAAAGAGGCTCACCATAACTAACTCAAACTGCAAGTGGTATCAATGAAGCGCCTGTTGATGACCCTAGCTATATGTATCTGCATCATAAAATGATGCAGGCAAAAAGGGATCAGTACATGGAATGTAGGATCATGTGAGGGGAAGTCTAAAGCATAAACATAAGCTTGAACTGGTGGAAAAGAAACATACTTACCTCTCTCTTCTCAACTCACTCAACTCAAAGAAACATAGTTCGACTCAATATTAAGAGACTCAACTCTGTGAAACTTAGTTCAACTCAATAATAAGAGACTCAACTCTGGATAAATCAACAATAAAAGATGCAATATACAGAAAGTTTTTAAAAACAGTAGATTGCAACTCAATGTATTAAAAAATACAATAATAACCCAATTTGTATTTAAAAATACAATATAACTCTGTGGGAGATTCTCTAATCGACAACCATCACTGTAAGGTATCTGATAATACATCGTCTAGCCCATGCTACGAGAACTGTCCAATACTTTGCCAAGGTATAAAACCTACTACTAAGTGGATCCACTAGTCTATGCTGAAAAACATTAAGGAATCATCTAAAAAGTATGACCCTTTCTACCCACGTTAGCTACTGGGTTTATGAGGACTTTGAGTTATCTGAACTCGTCCCCATATTGGTGATCAATACTATTCGCAAAAATATAACTAGCTCATATGTTTAAAAACATAACTCTTTCTGTGGTTTGAAATTATTACTAAAAAATCTCTCTTAAAAGAGATGGTACTGAAAACTACTCATGAAATCTCTTTTGGAAATCGATGTTTCCTCGCATCTTAAATGTAAAAACATTTGTTCTTGGGAATTATTAGTTCCCATATATCATTTTAAGGAAAATGAACTCAACTCTAGTCTTTCTCAAACTCAACTGCTCAGGTCTTAAAACAAGTTTAGAAAAAATTGTAAAAGACTTCTCAAAATAGGGTTCATGCCGACTTATGGACATGAAGACTAAATTCAAGGTTTTCAATAACCATACATAGAACTCAATACTCGAAACTCAACAACTCCAGAACTCAAGAACTTCAATGATACTACTATGTTCAAGAATGCTCAACTCATAGGGTTCATTCGGGATTATGGGCATGAACAACTCAACTCAAGGACTTTATGATACTACTCATCTCAAGAATGTTCAACTCATAGGGTTCATGCGGAATTATGGGCATGAACAACTTAACTCAAGAACTTCATGGGTAACATCCAATAGTCCTATGATTAGGAATATAATTTCAAAAGGGTTAGAAACTCAATACTCAAGACTTAGAACTTGAAGATACTACTCCTCTCAAAGATGCTCGGTTTACAAAGTTCATACGAAATTTATTGGCTTGATAAACTTGACTTGAGGGTCTACATAACAATATGTGACTCATGTATACTACTCTTCTCATTCTCATACTTACTTCCTCAAAACATAGCTGAAATCGATAGTTGATCTCAAAGGATTCACAATTGAACTCAAAGACTTTCTTGGACTCTACTCTTAACACTCTCTTGAATTTGAATTATGAATTCAAGATTTATGGTTCATGATATGAAGGATCTCGTGATGATAATGTAGACTCATGAGTACATTCTCCTCATTCGTATACTCACTTGCTCGAGTCTAGAAACAAGTTTTTAGAAGTATGAAAGAACTCTCAAGACTTAACTCTTAACTCTACCGTGAATTTGAATTATGAATTCAAGGTTGTGATTCATGTTATGAAGGATTTCAAGATGTTTAGAAGTAGTTTAGAGTGTTTAGAATCGATAGGGCTTGAAGGTACTCTTTTTAAAGGACTCAGACGGTCAAAACGACGGAGAAAGAATGGGGGCAGGTGACCCTGGCTTACTGAGTGGTGCAGGACGCCAGCCCTCTACCTACAGAGGTGTGGTTGGGGCGCACTGGCTGGCACAGGGCACAAGGCCCCAACCCCGAAAACCCCGACGGCTTTTTCTCGTTTTCTGACCCTAACTCGCCTAAAATCAAACGGTTTCTTCCCCAATCACTTATATTCGAATACCCAACCAATGTAAAAAAGAATCTACTCAAAAACAACTCATAAAATCCATACGATTATCTCAAGAAATAACCGAAACCCCAACAATCAAGATTACAAAAGGAATTTCAAGAAAATACTTCAAGAGCTCAAATCCTTCAACTTTAAGAACGAATTTGCACTGAAAATAGCATGATTAGTGTGTGGGTGAATGAACCCAACACTCTGAGAACTCACATACCTCTTAGGATAAAAGCTTTGTGAATACCCCTCGAAGATCGCAAGAATCTTAATCGTCTTGAACCTTCCCTCTTTTCTCCTCTTTTCTCTTCTTGTCTCTTCTTGAACTCTCTTCTAAAACCCTAAGCGTATTGGATTTAAGAAAACTGACCCAAATCATATTTTCCCCTAAAATATTACTAAAATTCGTTTTAAGCTGATTGGGTAAGGAAGAGACAAAAATACCCCTCCTTAGTTCGGATTGAAAGGCCCTATCTAGAGAGGATGCACTCAAACGGTCATATCTCCCTCATCCAAGCTCGAAATTTAGCGAACTTAGTGGCTTTGGAAAAAGGTCTCAGAGATCTTTCATTTGATATCTTATGGGTCTCCTGACTCATCCTGTGCTAAAATTTTGGTCATTTGAAGTTGACCCAAAACTTAGAAGAACTTAAGAATGACTTGAGTGAATTTATCTTTAGTTCTTGTTGGAACTCAAGGTGCTACATCTAATGACCTTAATACTTAAGAAAATTTAAGTTCCTTGGTAAAATATCACTCATAACGAATAATGGTTCGAGTCTTAGGTCATAAATTTTCATGGGTGTTACATGATTATGTTCTGCAAAATACCCCAGCGGCGCTTATCCTCACTAAATCTGCACACCATTGAAATTTTTTTCTTAAAAAAAAATGCTAATCACTTTCTTCCTTTTCTTTTGGCTAATAAATAGCTTGATAGTGAATAGAAGATTTTTATTAGTTCAAAAAAAAAAAAATTAGTTTAGTGAAATGTGCTTCGTCATTTTACTGAAACCTTCATTCAAATTTAACTTGGGCAAAAATGGGGACTGTGAATAGGGAAGAAGAACAGAAAAAATAACTAAAACTTAATTAAAAATTCATTTGACGTGTAGGTCAATGAGTATGATACACTCATTATGCCATGTAAGCAAAAATTGTCAACACAACGAAATGTTGCCAACTTTAAGGGGCCACTGATGGGTTAGGCCTAAAAAAAACTTATGTCATCCATTTCAATTTGTTTGTCTTACTTCGTTATTTTGTCTATTTTAAAAAAATGTCCATTTTGTTATAAAATGTTATAATATGGATGTCCACAACACCAAGAAGTTACTCTCACATTTATGACCATTACTCTTGTAACCTTACACCTTCATAATTTCTTCCATTATCTTCATATTGATGTCATGTTTATGACTAATTTTTTGTAGGCCTCTATGTAAAACCATAAATATAGGCATAAGAGTTCATGTTGTATACACTTGTATATTTGGAAGAATAAGAATATCTATCATCTCGTCTCCCTATTTCTAGTGCTTATATATTTATTGTCTACTTTGTTACCTATATTATTGCTCTTTTAACTTAGTTTTATAATATAGTTCATTTTTTTTGACAATTCTTTAATTTTATTTTTTCACATGATATATTTAATACTACAAAATTAAAAATATTTTGTACAATGTACATATATATCTTTAGTCTAAGACTATAAAAATTTAATTTTTTTTTTATCTTCTTAAATGTTGTATCAAATCAATATCAAATAAATAAATTAAAACGAAGAAAGTGTTTTTAGACAAAACAGTCACAGGTTGGTTCGTCCAAAGCATGAAATATGATGACACACTGCTTTTCAAGACAATATATAATCTAGTAGATAAAAGATGGATGTCTCTTTTGATAGAAACAAGAAAACAAGTGGAAATATAAAACAAGAGGTCCTGGATTTCCACATCTATAATTAGACGTTTATACCTAAAAAGTAAACTAGAATGAATTGTTATATATATATATATATATATATTCAGGAATTTTGTATTTGCTATTGATAGATAATGATTATAATTTGGATGTTACATGTCTATCTTTCTTGTGCTACACACGAAGACAAGAAAATCATTAATTAGGCTCTTGCAATCCTCTTGCTATTCCGAAAAATAATTTATAGTCATATAAATGTTTATGACTTGTTTTAATTTAAAGTTGTTAGTGAAAATTACAAAATTGCAAGATTACAATTGAATATAAAATGAAGAAATAAAGATCTCTTCATGCTGAGGCGCGGATATCTCATTCTCTTTAAGGAGATTCAAGCCACTACAACAAATGTTTTTACCGGTCCAGCAATAGTCCTTCTTGACTTGTTCCCTCCGGGATACAACATCCTAATCACAAAGTATAACTCAAAAAACTCTGGACAAGAGTTGAATCCAAAGCTCCACAAAGAGAACACCTCTCTTCAACTAATAAGAGCTCTCTTTTTGGCAAATTTTATGCACTCTATAATTTTTTGTGTTTCCAAACCAAATGAAGACCACCACTATTTATGGTTGAGGAAGTCTTCCTAGGAATAAATAAGAAGATAATGTGGTAGTAAATAGTGAAGATAAATGGCCTAGAGGTTACATAGATTACAATGTATAATGGAGGAATAAAAAGTGAGATAATGTAGATTGAATGGGGGAGAAGTGATGGCACTAACGGCTAAAAGATGCTGCCAATGCTGCTAGAAAAATATTAGTAACATATATGCACTAACTGTAGGAGTAATGAACCAACATAAATGTTACAACGGCAAAAGGAAAACCTCTCACCCACAGTAGAATGACAGCAACCTGGACATGCAACATTTTGACCCCAAAACTAAGAAAATTAATATTATAAAATATTAGTATCAAAATGCTAACAAACCAACTATTCCCACTCATTTTAATATTATTAAGAGAGTCCACCAGCTAAAGGAAGGCTTACTATGCATAATGAAGGTGTGTTCTGCATTGAACCTCCACTTAGTAGAACAATAACTTTTACTCCAGGGTTGTAGTGGTCTCAGACTTAAACTATTACTGCTTAAGGAAAATAAAATATCATTGCCTAAAAATAATCAAGTTAATATGAGCTTTAAAAGACAACACATTACGGCCTTGTGTTATCCCGGTTTCATAAGTGCTTTTGAGAATAAGCCCATTCTCATAGGAAGCGACCTCATATAGGTGAAATATGTCGAGAGTGCTCCTGCAAGTTTAATACTCCACTCATATGGGCTACAAATTTTTATTAAAAGTTTTGTAAACTCAACTTTCACAAATTACTACAGGATACAATGCACTCACATCATAGGGAGAGAAAAAAAATAGTGCATTTTTTCACAACAAGTCATCATATGATTAGTTTTCCCTTTGAACCTGGTTATAGGATCTCTAGTCCCTAGGTTGGATTTCCTCATGTATGACTCAAGGATTTATAGGCTTCAATCGCATCCCCCTCGATGTTCTCTAGACCTTTTATCTCAATAAGACCCTTAGTAAGAGGATCTGCAAGATTATCACAAGATTTGACATAATCAGCATTAATGGTACCACTTGTCAAATACAATCTTACATTACTGTGTTTCCTTTTTATAGTTCTGGATTTATCGTTGTAATAATGGTTTTGAACTCTTCCAATTGCAGCAGTGCTATCACAATGAATTAAAACAGGAGGAATTGGTTTTTCAAAATAAGGAATTTGAAATAATAAATCTCTCAATCAATTCACTTCCTCACTAGATGAAGCTAAAGCAATTAGTTCAGCCTACATGGTAGAGTTAGCAAGTATAGTTTGCTTTTTTAATTTCCAACAAATAGCACCACCACCCAAAGTAAATATATAACCAGTGGTAGAACATGAATCACCTGATAAAGTGTTCCAATTTGCATCAGAAAAGCCTTCAAGTACAACAAGATATTTTTGATAGTTCAAACCATAATTTTTTGTTCCATTTAAATATCTCATCACTCTTGTTATAGCATGCAAGTGTTCATTACCTGGTTTGCTTGTAAACCAACCAAGTACTCCTACTACATATGCAATTTCAGGCCTAGTGCAATCAGTCACATATCTCAAACTTCCAATTATGCTATCATATTCCTTTTGATTTACTACATCATTTTCACTTTAAACGGGAAATAAGTGAACACTTGAATCAAAAGGAGTTTCAACATGCATGCAATTAAGAAAGTTATATGTTTTCTAAATTTTCTCCACATAATGTGACTGGTCAAAGAAAATTTCATCACATGTTCTTATTATTTTTATTCCAAGAATAAAATTTGTCTCACCAAGATCTTTCATATCAAAATAGCTTCTAAGAATAATTTTAGTTTCATCAATAACATTCTTGTTAGAGCCAAAGATCAATAAATCATCAATATATAGGAAATAATAACATGTGATATATTCCATGACTTATGATAAATGCACTTATCACACTCATTTGTTTTAAAACTATGCAAGAATCAAACTTTTTATGACATTGCTTTGGTGCCTGTTTCGAGTCATATAGGGATTTAGTAAGTTTACATACATTTCTTTCTTGGCCTGCTTCAACAAAATACTCGGGTTGATTCATATAAATTTCCTCATTTAGCTCTCCATTTTAAAAAATAGTTTTTACATCCATTTGATTAATGTGCAAATCAAAATATGCAGCCATAGCCATTAAAAGTCTTATGAATGTAATTCTTGTTACCGGAGAAAAATATCAAAAAAATTTAGGCCTTGTAGTTGTTTAAAACTTTTTGCAACTAGTCTAGCCTTATATTTATCAATAGATCCATCCGATTTTAACTTTTTTCTTAAGACACATTTGCAACCAATTGTTTTACAACCCGGTGGTAAATCAACTAACTCCCAAGTTTTATTAGAAATTAGTGATTCCATTTCATCATTTACAGCCTCTTTCCAAAAAAATGAAATCACGTGAAGATAAAGCTTCTTTTAAATTTAGAGGGTCATCTCCAACATTAAACACATAAAAATCAGGATCAAAATCATTTTCTGCTCTAACTCTTTTACTTCTTCTTAACTCAAAATCATCAATTTCTTTATTTTTAAAAGTAGAAGTAGAAGAACTAGATAGTGACAAAATATTTTGTTCAATCCTTTGACCCCCCCCCCCCCCCCTATTTTTAGAATCAAAAGGAAATTTATTCTCGTGAAGAATAGCATCACGATTCAATTATAATATTATCTTCAAGATTAAAAAATCTATAGGCAGTACTATTTGAAGCATTTATCCATGAAAAGCACAAGTACTAACTTTCTTACCCAACTTTGTAATCTTAGGATCCATTAGTCTCACAAAGGCTAGACAACCCCAAACTCTTAGATATCCCAAACTTGGCTTGTTACCTTTTCAAAATTTAAAAGGTGTCAATTTGGACTTTTTATGAAGAACACGATTCAACACATAACAAGAAGTCAAACTAGCTTCACCCCATAAATTTAATGGTGCATGTGACTCAATAAGCATGACATTTGTTAATTCAACCAAAGTTCTATTTCTCCTTTCCTCTACATCATTAGATGAAGGAGAATAAGGAGGAGTAGTTTCATGAATTATTCTCAATGATCTAATAAAAGAATTAAACTCATTTAAATCATATTCATGGCCTCTATCACTTCTAATTCTTTTTATTTTTCTACCAAACTGATTTTCAATTCATGGAGATAAGTTTTAAAATTTTCAAAAGCATCACTTTTTTTTCATCAAGTAAACATATGTAAACTTAGAAAAATCATCAATGAAAGTGATAAAATACCTATTACCTCCACGAGTTAAAATTCCTCCAAGTTCACAAATACCAGTATGAACTAATTCTAACAAATCAGTTTTTCTTTCTATTGACACATAATTTTGACCCTCCACTATATGAATTAATTATCAAGCTTCTTAAATTACAAATGGTTTAAAATGATTAGTATTTTTTTTTAAAATCAAATTTTTAGTTATTTTTAATTAATTTTCGTCATTTATATATTTTTTGAACAATGAATATGTTTTTATATAATTATGTATATAATTAGTATATTTTATAAGTATTAAAAAATCATCTCAACAGATTTTACGCTTTAGTTAAATATTTTATTAAATTAGTTATAGTTTATATTTTTGGATTAAGTAATTTATAATATAGTCAATTATTTTATTTTGTTAAAATTAAGAAGCTCGTTAATTAATTATATTAATTCCTCTCATTTTAAGTTTTAGCCAAATTTGTGAATTAAATTCAATTTGGTCAAATTCTTAACTTTAATTGATTATGATTGCAATTCGTTTGGCTATTTATCTTAATTGCAATTTTAACCAACAATACTGAAAACGACCTGATTCCACCCCTTCTTCTCTATGTTCAGGCAAGAACAATAGAACGCTCCAAACACAAGTGCCTTTGGCGACTTCTTCGCCTAGCGAATCACGATAGTAGTGACCAAACAAAATTCGCAAAATCGTCCAGCAAACTCAGACAAAGCAATGTAAGACTTGACAGCAACATCAACATCAGCAGTAGCTCTAAACGCCGCCAACCGTACTAGCCCATACGTGCCGTGCCATCTTCGCTTTTTCTATCTCGTCCTTTCAAAATGGAATAAACTTGTAGTAAAAATCAGCCTTTTCTCTTATTTTGGGGAGGAATTTGTGGGAATGGGTAAAAGATTTTAATTTTTCATATTTGAATCCATCCGGTTTTCGCACTCATTTTGCCCTAATTTCTTCTATAATATCCCCTCACTCCCTTTAGTGTTAGACGGGGAGAAAAAAAGAAGGAAACTTTGGGGGACCTTCTAAGAACACAAATTTTTCTCGTTGATAATGATATGATTTTTGACTGAAAAGCTTGACAAATTTAGGAGTTCAAAGGCTTAACGATTTCCAGCTTTTGAAACCATTAGAGTTCATTAGTGGTGCTGGAAATCAGTTCAAGTCTCATCGTCTCAGTCGCTGCCCAGCAATAGGCCAAATGGAAGCAAATATACAGGAAATGGAGCTAGTATATAGGCAAATATACACTACTACACAATGTTTATATATACGCTGAAAAAGGGCCCAAAGAGGCCTCCGGAGCAAAACATTGGGCTGAAACCCATTTATTGCTAGCAGACCTTACATTAGATGATTAGGGAAGGGAAAAAAGGGGCTAAAAACCCAAAACCGCAACAAAAACTTGGGCCTAGTAGTCCAACAAATTGAAGTTGGGCAAAAGCTCAATTTTATTCTCTACTTTACTCTACATTTTTTTATCATCGTATTTGCTTAACTTAACTTTATTTGTTTGGTTAATTTAATTAAATCCCCTAAAGATGTTCACTTTTGATTGTGATAGTTTATTTCATGTAAATAAATCTTATTTAATCACCTTTCTTTACTTGGTCATTTTTGACAAAGTTTGCTTTCCTTTCTAAATTATTTGAAAGTGTTTAAGTTAAATTATTTTCAAATAATTTTTATTCCTTTAGTTAATTCTCAAAGTTAGTCAAATCCTAGTCAAGTCGTAGGTCAATCGCACGTTAGTGGATATTTCGAGGACCTAACACCTTCTCGAAATGTAAATTGAACCCCGAACCCCATTATTTCAATTGATTTTATTTTGTTTAAATCTTTTGGAAAATCAAAAGTTTTTTCTTGAGTTTTTCTTAAAAAATTAAGTGGAGACTCTTGAAAATCGATTCTTTGAAAACAAGTCTTTATTTCTTTTTAGCGTATAACAGAAATGGCGACTTCACTAGGGATTTAATTAGGTTCTAACCATAACGATTTGAATCTTTTGACTATTTGTTAATATTTGTTGAATTATTTTGCCTTATATATGCTTTATCTGTTCAAATAGTGATATTAACTATCATTGCATGCATATCATCTATTTCGTCAATCGACTCTCTTCATTTCACTTAAAAGACTTTTATGCGGGTCGCAGACGTTTGTTAACCAAAAATTTTCTCGGGGTACCATAGCAAATGTAGTTGGCCACTGAATGGTCAATGGTCGCTAACTGCCCCAGCTCAAGTTGTCCGCTTGGGTCATCGGTTCACTTCAAATAAACTCCACTCTTAGTCAACTAGCGTATAGCAAAATTAAATCCCTCAATTTAGCACATTGAACTAAGACGACACAACACCCAATGCATGTTGGGCCTATTAGAAAGATCACCTTGAGTGAAAAAATAGCCCACGACCTAAATGGACGATCACACTTATGTGTTAAAATTTGAAGGATGTATACACCATTTGGTAAACCATTGTATCTTGGGGTAGAGAGTTTAATAATTTGTTCGAGTGGAAGAAGGATCAAGTTATCATTGCATCCAAAAGAGTGGACATCTAGAGATGACAAGAAATCAAGGACCAAAGACTATCCATGGAAACATACTTTAGGATTGTACCCTTGCATGAGACTGATTATTTGTATCCCTTTTCCCTATTATGTATCCCTATTCAATTTATTCAGAAAGTTTGTATAAATTTGGATTTTGGGGGAAATGGAATGTTCCAAATGATGTTATACATCCTTCAAATCGTTGGGCCTACCCTTGGCACAAAAGGGTCACATATCTATTTAAAACGCGCAATAAATGTTTATGTGTCATAACTGTTTGTTTGAATATGCTGCTTTATTTGAAGATGTTCTAGCCTACTATTTTGGAAATTTTTGTAGAACTTCTTAAGCACAAATATCAAGTCACTATCAAAAGTACGTCCAAACACTCCTTGAGTCTTTAGTTTACTAACAAATTTTGAGGTTCACTTTTAAAATTCAAATATTACTCTCTCATGTCATAAAAGGATTCGTCATCTCAAATCGAAAGAGATTCAAGCTAATCGAACTACGTAGGACCTGAATTCTCCTCCGAGAGATACGTAGAGGCTAGGTCCCCATTTTGAGAAATTTTATTTTTCCCACTCTTGCAAGGAATTGGATTTCATCTCAATAAAAAAATCAGAAGAACGTCAATGGAAGATACAAAAGGACATTGGCTCAATGCAAGTCAACTTTTTGTCACTAATCCCAAATCAAATAGACAAATTTCTATTTGTTAGTCATTTTCTTGTGGACTAGTTTATCTCCAAGTGAAGAAACTCTTATGTTTTACAGATATGTGTGTTATATTTTGTATCATTATCTTCTACACTGACTAACACATTTGTCTTTTGAGTTATTTTCCTTTTCAGGTAGACAAAACTTATCTGTGTCGAGAAAATAGTTACATCCATACTTCACAAGGTCCAAAGACCCCAAAGATTCATTTTCTGATCAAAGTTTGTCAAAAGGCAAAGGAAAAGTGGTTGAAAATACTGAGAACACAAATTTGATCGAGATTACTGTGAATGACCCTATCATTGCTGAACAGAATAAGTTGATTGCACAATTGTTCTAACAGATTACTGAAATGAGGGCTGAAATGGATAAAACTCAAGATTTGACAAATCTGGCTCCTACTCCAGACAATTGAAGACCTCCACTCCATTTTTCTACTTCCGATCCGACATCCGAACTTCTTCCAAACAATTCATCCACCGCTACAATAATAGAACCCTCCATCATCAACCTAAATACCCCTAACCCACATCATGCTAGCTCCTCACACCAAAAGTTACCTACTCCTCCAAATACCAACAATCTCTAGGTTTTTCCTCCCGCCCATCAAATCCCTGCCCAAATTGTTCAAAACCCACCTACCACTCAACCCTCATAGCTAAAAACTACTTTTCATATTCCAACGTCATCAAAATCATACCCTCCATTTACCACACATTTTGAACTCGATCATTATGAGAAGAAGGAGAAGGAGCGGAAGATCATAAAGGAAAGATTGAACAAAGCATCAAAGAGGAAGTTTTGACTGCAATGAAGGACTTTCAATACACCCCAAACATTGTGGGGTTGAATTATGAAGATTTGTGCATTCATCCCCATTTGGACCTTCCGGAAATTTTTAAATTATCAAAATTTGACACTTTTAGTGGAGTTAAAAATCCTTTGACTCATTTGAGAGATTATTTTGACCAACTTGTAGGAGTTGAGAAAGACGAGACTTTGTTAACGTGGCTCTTTAGTCGAAGTCTGAAAGGAGAAGCTTTTGAATGGTTTATTTCTCAAGAAATGAAACAATGGACAAGGTGGAACACCTTGGCTAAAGGCTTCATTGAAAGGTTTGATTACAATGTAGAATTCATTCCTAATCGATACTCTTTGGAGATAATCAAACAGAAGTCTTGTGAAAGTTATTGAGAAAATGCCTACCGTTGGAGAAACGAGGCAGCAAGGGTTAGGCCTTCCATGATTGAGAGAGATATTATTGAAGTCTTCGTGTGCATTCAAGAGCATGAGTACTACAATAGGATGTTGCTCATTTTAGGCGCAAAGTTCACTGAGATGGTCAAATTGGTGAAACTATTGAAGATGGTCTCAACTGGAAAAACCATATGAATGATTGCCCAAGCTGAATCCTCAGGTCAATTGAAAAGGAAGAAAGAGGATGATTCCTCTATTTCATATGAATCGAGGCCAAAATCAAAGAAACATGTCGGTCTCAATGTTTGAAAGTCTTTACCATCTAACACCTACCCCTTAGCTCCACAAAATCCTTACCCCATCTTTTATGTCCAACCAAATTACCAAGCTCCACCACCAAATTATCCAAATGTCAAACCAAATTACCAAGATCCATTACCAAATTACCCATATGTTCAATCAAGTTACGAAATCTCATTGTCAAATTACCAAAATGCCCTTCCTAGCTACAAATTCTACAATACCCAAATTTTCAAACACCAGCTCTACTCACCAAAATCTTCCTCTTTATCATCAAGTACCTCCACCTCCACAAAATAATTACTATCTTCCTCATCCAAAACTTGAGAAGAAACCTGATCGAGTCTTCACTACTTTGGTTGAAAGTCGAACCCAACTTTTTGAGAGATTGAACTCAACTACAAACAATTGATCCAAACAATGTCAATGTCAATTTCAGACAATACTGGTTCAATCATCGTTGTACTTACCATACTGGAGGTGTTGAGCAAACCACGAGAATTGCATCAATTTAAAATATAAAATTCAGGACTTGATTGATCAAAAAATTGTTACTCTTCAAATTGTCACTTCCAATGCCAATAGTGATTCATTGTCAAATAGTGGAGGGTTTACCATTAACATGATCGAGGTCGAAGAAAATTGGTGTGTGGATAAGGCTGTAATCCCAACCAACCTTGATCGCCTTGAGAATGTTTTAGCTTCACTGAGCATATTTGAGAAATCCAAATTTGTGGTCATGGAACCGCATCAAGTTTTTGCTTTAGTGCAAAAAGATGGTTAGAAAGGAAGGAGGTTAATTATGTATCACCAAAGCCTTTGCCTCATTTGTATCAGTCCTTTCTGGTAGAGCAAAATGCCAATGATGACGGTATTAAAGAAGGAACTGGGGATCTTTTTGAAGAAGGTTATGTTGTGCTTAAAGAGATGATCGAGACACCAGACATACAAGACACCGAGCCAATGGAGAAAGTGCTTTCCATTCCGCTCTTGATTCCTCGCTCACCTTGATAGACAAAGTTGAATTATATGCCATTTCTAAAATCAGTGGAAGTTTGAAGGAGGCTTGGAACCCACCTTTTATGTCCTTTTACCTAATTATCTTTTAATTTCCCTGGTAATGTTTTGAAAAAAGCAAGATGGCCCATATTCATGGACAAAGTGCGTATATCCTTATTTTCAATGAAAGTCATCTCTATTGTGGAAATTTATTTCACTTGCTTTAATTCTGCTATCTAACAGTCTTTATTTCAGTAAAAATAATTTTAAATCTATCAACATCATGTAATGTGACAAACTGAATGAACAAATGAGGTAGATGACAATGTGTTATAAAAGTATGATGAGAAGATCTTGATATATGAATACATTGCAAAAGAATTGAAACGGTTTGAGAATCTAGATAAGTCGAATATGGATGATACATAAAGTGTGAATCTAGAAAATGATGAATGTGTCAAAGAAACAAGAATCAACGTATATCCGACCAAAGCTCAAAAAGGAGAACTCATCGATTTGCTTAAACAAAACATCAATACATTTGATTGATGACATGTCACTGTTGGG
Organism: Solanum verrucosum; assembly: GCF_900185275.1. Lineage (NCBI taxonomy): Eukaryota > Viridiplantae > Streptophyta > Magnoliopsida > Solanales > Solanaceae > Solanum > Solanum verrucosum. The sequence continues at coordinate 1,622,125 of NW_026020312.1, read as the reverse complement.
CGTTGACAATTAACTCACAGGTCATCAGTCGACTCAGGTGCTGTCAAAAGATACTATGTTTGAAGGCTCAGAGTTTATTTTATTTCCTTCCTTGTAATCACATCATTTGCATGAATCATCTTATGTTTTATAGTTAGAACATTATCATTTGTTATGAACTACGTCTGACGTGAATTCTCAAAAATGAGATACGTAAGTGGCCTGTGTTGGCCTGGTCACCCCTTTATCCATTTTCAATATTTCCCCTTTGTACTTGAACTACGTTCGACCTGAGCTCTCCTCTTTGAGATATGTAGGCGGACTATATCGAGCTCGATCGTTTCCTTATAATTTTTTTCTATTTTCGTCTAATCCTTGAGAAGGGAACTACGTTTGACCTAATTCCTACCTCAACGGGATATGTAGGCGCCACAATGGCTCGGTCATATCTCCCATAAGATTTATATTTTCCTTTACAATAGGAACTGGACAAAATTTTTGAAAAGAACTCAAAAATTCTCAAGAAGAGGATCTCTCCACAAGTCAAGATTGAAGATACATTGTGAGTTGCAATTAAGACAAAAATTTTGAGAGGGTCTCAAACATTTTGTAAGTCATATATCAACAGTTCGAGATACTCCAGGATATCTAACTAGGATAGAAATTTTTGAGGATGGCCTTAAAAATTTCTTCAAGCATCACTAGAAGCTTGTAGTTGATTTTGAATATTTTGAGCATGATTACAATTTTAAAGCTAACTTCAAATGCTCCCTGGCATCATTAAAGTTCATAGTCAACTTCATCAATCTCCGACACCGTTGGATTTCAGAGTCATCTGCAAAGCTTCCCAATTATAATAGATTACGAGAGGACCATGCCAAAAGTTTGTCAAGCTTTAAGGATCTTTTGAATTCTCCAGAACAAGATATCGGACACGTCAAAAGTTTTGAACCAAGGACGTTCACTTAAGTTATGCTTGGCATGATATTTGACAGTGACCTTTTCCAAATTGATTGTCAAAAAATTCTTTTTCCTCAAAGATTATTTAATATGTCAAATATTTTGTATAATTTCATCTTATGTCTATCGAGAAACAAGAATTAGAGTGATCAACTGAAGAAGACAAGATAAGGAGCAAGCGATTGAAGAAGTCAACACATATATCAGTTTGTTTTAAAAATTAATTTTTTTTCAATGGATGCATGTCTATAAGATTGCCGCAAGATCATCATATTCCTCCATTTAACGAATATGGAGAATTCAAAAGGGCAAAGAGCTCCCCCAAAATTGACAATCATTTGTAGATGCATAAAAGTCATTGAAGTTCTTCAGAAGAAAAATAAACAATTCAGAGCAACAACACCTCGTTTGAATCTCCAACAAAGCATGAGTCAAAATGAGCACTAAATGTTCAAAATAGGAACAAGTGAAAGAATCACTCTCAACATGTACAAGTATCTTCAATGACATAAAATTACATTTTTTGGCATCAAGAATGTTTGAAGAATATTCACAAATTCCGTTGATATCAGACGCGGTAATGAGAACCACCCAGAGGTACCTCGTCTTTATTACGTAAAGAGTCATTCATGTCGTATTATCAAAGGATTTAATACCATTGCCAATAGGGCCATTACATCTTCAAGTGCTAAAGGGCCATTACATATTCAAACCGCCGAGAGGGCCATCATATATGCAAATGCCAAATGGGTCATTGCATCTTCAAACCACCGAGAGGGCCGTCATATATGCAAATGCAAAAAGGGTCATTGCATCTTCAAACTGCCAGGAGGGCCATCATATATGCAAATGCCAAAAGGGTCATTGCATCTTCAAATGCCAAGACAACCATTACATCTTAAAGTGCCAAGAGGTCCATTACTATTCAAACCGCCGAGAGGGTCATTACATCTTCAAATGCCAAGAAGGCCATTTCATATTCAAACCGCCGAGAGGGCTATTACATCTTTAAAATTCTAAGAGGGACATTGCATCTTAAAATGACAAGAGGACCATTTCATATTCAAACCATTGGAAGGACCATCAAATATGTAAATGCCAAAATGACCATTGCATCTTCAAATGCCAGGAGGGCCATCGCATCTTCAAATGCAAGGAGGGCCATCAGATATTCAAACTGCTCGGAGGGCCATCATATATGCAAATAACAAGAGGGTCATTACATATTCAAACCGTTGGGAGGGCCATCATGTATTCAAAATGCCAAGAGGGACATTGCATCTTCAAATGCCAAGAGAGCCATAATATATTCAAACAGTCGAGAGGGCCATTAAATCTTCAAAATGACAAGAGGGCCATTGCATTCAAACCATCGAGAGGGCCATCTGTGTTTATTATCAGAGGTGATAATATCTTTAGTGAAAGGATCATCATTGTTATCTTACCAATGGATCAACATTCCTACCAATGGATAAACATCATCCTACTAATGGATCATCATCATTATCCAACCAATGGATCAATATCAATTTATTGATGGATCATCAACGTTATTCTATCAATGGAGCATCATAATCCTACCAATGGAACATCGTCATCAACAATATATTGCATTATTGAAAAGTCATCATTAAGTCGTATCATATCAATTCATCATCTACTGCATCGAATCGACGGAGGTTGACGTTAGAACATTTAAAGAAAAGAACATGTGTTGAATATGGTAAAACATATTACTTCTCTATTTAAATTACAATTTTTAGTAATAAGTTTATTTCAGTCTTTGCCGAGAGCATTCAAGAGGATGAATTTTCAAATCAAACCACTGGTGCGGACGACATTAAAAAGGATGCAGCACAACGTGAAACTTTTCTTAGCGGCGAACTGGGACATAGTCCGAAGAGGAGTATCAAACTCTTAGGAAGCGAGCTGAGGAACGACTTTCACCACAATCAAACCACACCCCTATCAGAGGCATATGGGTTTTTTTGGGTTTATCGGTTTCAGTTTCACATTCGAAAAACTTCAACTCTCACCGAAGGGCAAGTTTCCAATCTGAGTGACAATGCACCAAGAGCTTTAGAAATTATATCCGTGTAAGTTCTTACTTATGGATGTGAAGCGTGTCACATTCATGAATAAGAGGTTGGAAGCCTCTTTTTCATACTCGACTTATTTGTCACTCTTCCAAAACCAAAAAATATCTTAGCATACTAGGTTTCCTTTCCAACCGATCGAGTTAAGCTACAAACAGCCTGATTCCTAAGGTTTAAGGATATGTGGAGGGCTCAATGTTAAAAATTCGATTGTATTCCAACAATTTCTCTCATATGTTATTCATGAGCATTCTAATTACTTCATAATTCGATATCGGGATAGCTTTTGAATTCTTTCATAATTCTGCATTAAATCAAGCATATCGAATTACAAGTGGCCTGAATTCTCATATAGTCTGAGATATGTAGGAAATATTTTTATGAGTTCAGCCATAACTCCTAAAGTCCGTACCAAATTTGTTTCTTAAAGGATGAAGATGTGGTCAGTCAAAATTGGATTCGTTAATTTCATTTGCCTCAAATTTCTTTCATCAATCCAAGTCAAACGAGGGACAATTGTTGACACCCAATTTTGACCCTCCACTATATGAATTAATTATCGAGCTACTTAGATTGCAAACGATTTAAAATGATTAGTATTTTTAAGAAAATCATTTTTTAGTTATTTTAAATTAATTATTGTCATTTTTATAATTTTTGAATAATGAATATCTTTTTATATTATTATGTATTTAATTAGTATATTTTATGAAATATTCAAAAATCATCCCAATTTTTTTTTTGTTTTAGTTAAATATTTCAATAAATTAGTTATCAATTATATATTTGGATTAATTAATTTATAATTAAGTCAATTATTTTATTTTGTTAAAATTAAAAAGCTCATTCGTTAATTATATTAACTCGTCACATTTTAAGTTTTAGCCAAATTTGTGAATTAAATTCAATTTGGTCAAATTCTTAACTCTAATTGATTATGATTGCAATTCACTTAGCTATTATCTTAATTGCGATTTATACCAATCTTCCTAAATCAATTGCAAGTCTAAATTTTGGGCTCTTCTCCCAAGCCCAATGCAATAGACCCAATTAAAAAAAGGGCAATTTTTTAAAATGTCAATATTTGACATTTAATATGGCCCCTTAGCCACCATTTCAATATTTATTTAAAATGTCAATATTTCAGTTTGTTATCTATCTGATTTATGTATTTTTTATTTGTTTGATTTAAAATAATACAGTTATTTAATAACATAAAATAGAAAATTTTATTATGTTTTATTCGTAATTGTATACCAATAATTTTTACATTTTATGTACTTACTTTACAATTAAAATTAAAATTAGTATATTACTTTCATAATGAAAACTAAATGTAATGACCCTCCAGGTCATTTTTAAATTAAAGAATTCTTTCCCTCGTATAGAGCATTCCTGTAGCGACCCCAAGTCATTAATGACTTGCTGGCACTGACTGTTCGGTCGCCTGGTCGTTCGTTTGGGTTTTAGGCCCGTTTCCCTGTTTTGGAGATTTTTATAACTTGAAAAGTTGACTTTGGTCAACCTTCTTGGAAGTCGTACTCAGATGAAAATTCTGACAACTAGGTTAGCTTCGGAATATCGATTTTGGTCTAGAACGACCCTTTGTTCACTTCCCGAGGATTTAGATGGCAGTTGTGGAATCTGGCTCAAAATGATACTGGGTGTGGGACCCACTTTTCATCGAAGCGATCTCCAAATGGAAATTCCGCCTTCACCGTTGAATCTGAAATATCATTTCCAATCAGATTCCATATATGGTTTGTATTTTTTCGACTCCGAACGAGTCCGAAACATCAAAATTTAAGTTTGAAGGGTTGTAGAATTTTAACGCGGCGGTGACGTGGCAGAGCCACGCGACGCCACGTGGCGGCGGATGGAAATCTGGAAATTTCCAAATTTTAGGACGATTTTCGTCCATTTTTTTCCCTCAACTTCAACATAAGATTTCTCCTTCATTTTGAGTCCAAATTAGGTGCTTCAAAAGGCTAACTTCAAGAGAATTTCGTGGAGAATCTAGCGGTGATCTCAGAAACGCGAGGGGAGGCTTCGTTTGAGGTAAGGAATCGAATTTAGCCACTGTTAGGGTGATTTCCGGATTGAATTGTTGTTGAATTTTGAAATGTGAGATCTTGATCATCTTAGGTCCGTTTTAAGTCATTCTTGAGGCTAACTTGTAGAGTTTTTCGCAAGGATCGTCGTGGTATAATCTGTTTGGGTTGAAAGGGTCTCGTTTTTCCAGAAATTGGTGATCAAGGGGCTGCCCATTTTAATTGTTGTGGCTGATTTGCTATGTTTTAGGCATCTGTTTGTGCTAAATTTTGGGGTATTAGTTTAGTAATGTATTTGGGACGTTTTCACGGATTCGTTTTCGAGATTCCAATTGTGGGCCCCACAATCTCGTTTTAGACCCGATTTTGGGTCCGTCTCCGAAAAATATAATTTTAGTGTCAATATATTCGTAATGACGAGGTGATTAACCTTTTGTTAGTGGGGAAGCATTTGGAGACCGTTCGGAGGGGAAAAGATCCGGTACCGTGAGTTGGAGCACGCGTGGTCGGCTTTTAGGTAGGCTATGGCTTTCTCTCGTGAGATTGAGCATGTTTAGGCATTTGTTTATTGATTTGCTTGAGTATGGAGGGGTTCGGGTGTCGGGCATGCTAAATTTCTATAATTCCTGCCTTAGACCTTATTTCGGGAAAGTGTTGGATTATGACAGCATGTCTCTTGATATTATTGAATATCCATATCTTGTGGTGTATATGATAATATTGATTTGAAGTATGTTTGGCCTTAGTCTAGGCTTAGACTAGTGTTGCCATAGACTTGCGAGATTTCGGATGTCGTTGGGCAGTAGAACTTTTTCCGACTCATTTCGGACGGTCAGCTCCTTGTAGACTGATATAGCAGACTTGAGTCTGATAGTCGGTAACTCAGCTTATGACCTTGTATCCATAATATCCTACTTTTCTGTTAGCTACAGTACCCGGTTAGAGTCCGTGGTCCAGCTTACTTATGTCCAGGCTTAGCTACAGTACCCGGTTAGAGTCCGTGGTCCAGCTTACTTATGTCCAGGCTTAGCTACAGTACCCGGTTAGAGTCCGTGGTCCAGCTTACCACCTATGATCTGATTTTTGCTACAGTACCCGGTTAGAGTCCGTGGTCCAGCCCATCCGTGCCCGACCTTTGGCTACAGCACCCGGTTCGAGTCCGTGGTCCAGCCCATATAGGTTGACTCATTAGCTATAGTACCCGGTTCGAGTCCGTGGTCCAGCTTGCACGTGGTGTATTCCCAATTCCTCACTAAAGCTTCAGTTTAGTCTTGATTACTCTCATCTGTAGGTTGAGGTTTTGGAGGTTGGAGAGATTCCGATTAAAGTCCGGGACGTAATGAGATCCTGGAATATGATTGGGAATGGTTCAGTTAAAAGTCCAGAAATTGGTAATATTGTGATAGACCTTCTAGCTCAATTATTTTACTTTAACTGCCGGTGCATCTGCCGGGCTTATGGGGGTCCGTGCAGGTGGTTTCTTTTATTGTGCACAAGTGTACCCATCGGGTTTATGGGAGCCCGACGGAGTTAGTTAGATTACTTGTCTTTGTTGCCTGTACGCTCGTGTACATACCCCCATTTACTACTCTTTGCACTTGATGTGACCCTTTATTTGCATTTCAGTTCACTTTTGGTTATCTTGCTCAGTCGGCTTATGATGCCTACTGGGTACCTGTTGTTTTGGTACTCATGCTACGCTCTGCATCTATTTTGTGATGCAGGTCCGAGCACTAGTACCCAGCGTTGATCGAGCTTGGAGTAGACTTATCCGGAGACGGGGGTGAGCACACGGCGTTTTGGTCTATTTCAGTCTCCATCTGTATATAGACTTGTCTTTTTCCTTTCGAGACAGTCCAGTCTGTGTTGTCCAGTTTTGGGATTTGTACTCATTTTGTAGTAGCTCTGTACTGGTGACTTCCAGGTTCTGGGAGAGATCTTTATTTGTATATATGTTTTGGGTTGCTTCCGCCTGTTTATATTATTATTTTCCTACTCTTGTTTAATTTCTACCCTCAGACCCATTACTTGTTGTTCCGGGTTACGGGTTGGCTTACCTGCTGGTGGGTTATAGTAGGTGCCATCATGACTTGATAAATCGGGTCGTGACACTAAAATTGTATTCCAGTGAAATTGTATCGCATAATAATCCGATCATTACATATGAATATGATTTATGAAAGGATACAAGATTCTGGAAAAAAAATAGCATACATGGTGGAAATAATACAATCTGTTGAGAAAGAATACAATTTTTTTTAAAAAAAAAAAAACACAACTTAACTATGAAATAATAGGATACAAGATTCTAAAAAAAAATTAGCATACATAGCGAAAATAATACAATCTGTTGAGGAAGGATACAATATTAAAAAAAAAATACAAATGAACTATGAAAAAATAGGATACATGTTTAAAAAATACAAATCCATTTATCATACCTATTGGAATGACTATAAACTAAAAAAGAAATACAATGTTCTTAATACAAATACAAATGCCGAGTAAAAGACAAATAATTGACAAACAAAATTACTATGAATACAATGTTTGCAACCTGCTTCTCTGACTCTCTGTTTCTTCTTCTTCTTTGTTCTTTTTTTCTGATTTTTTGTTCACCAAATCCAAATCTGAAAATCCGTATTCACATGTGCATAAGTAACACTATAAGCAAAATTCAAAATTATTAAATTTGAATGTATAAAAAATTAAACAATGTATGATGTATGAATGACAATGTATATTTCTACAATCTACTAAATCTCAAATATGAAAACAAAATTACAAAAAAATCGAAAAATATTGCTTAAAAGACGAAAAATCTGAAATACATAAAAGAGGAAAATCTCAAAAAATGCTTGGTGAATATGAAAACAAACTAACAAAAAAAATCAAACAATACTGATGAAAAGACAGAAAATGCAAAATACAAAATACTTGGTGAATATGAAAATAATATCACAAGAAACTTCTCAAAATACTTGTTGACTTCGAATTTACTTTATCAATGGGTGAAGAATCTTTTGAATTAATTGTGAGATTTCTTAAACAAAATGTAGGAAATTCGAAGAGTTGATTTTCTTGAACAAAGAAAGGAGGTAACAATGGTGAAAAACACAAGAAAGACAAAAGAGTGATTTGGGGTAAAACCTAAAAAGAGGAGTAAGTGGGTGATGATTTTTTTTTTACGGGATAGTGAAATAAATTATGGCCTAATTTGAGAAATAAAAGGAAAGAAGATCAATTATATTAGGATTCAATTTAATTTCTAAAATATTGACATATTGACATTTTTAATAATTATTTTAAAGTGTAGATGTTTTTAATAATTATGTTAAAGATTGTGACTAGTTTGCTAATTTTCCCTTAAAAAATTCAACATATACAATGCATACAACAACACCAAAACGACCTGACCGACCCCATTGTTCTTCTTCTTCACGTGAAAATTCGACCCAATACCAAAAAAACTCATCCAGACATACTAACATACATACACAGCTTACAACAACAATACCGAAAACGACCCGACCCCATCCCTTCGTCTCGTTATTCACGCGAGAACAGTAGAACGCTCCAAACACAAGGCATTTTCTTCGCCCAACGAATCGCGAGAACAGTGACCAACTGAAATCCGGGAAATCATCCAGCAAACCCAAAAATAGTGGTGTAAGACTCGGCAACAACGTCAACATAGCACTAGCTCCAAACGGTGCCAATAGTACACACCCATACGCGTCATCTTCCTTTTTTCTGTCTCGTCCAATTGAAATGGGTTGAATTTGTAGTAAGACTCAGTCTTTTCTCTTATTTTGGGGAGAAATTTGTAGAAATGGGTACAATATGTTGATTTTTCAAATTCGAATTCATCCGGTTTTCCCCCTCATATTGCCCTAATTTCTTCTATAAAATCCTCTCACTCCCTGCAGTGTTAGAGGGGGAGAAAAAAAGGCAGCTTTGGGGGACCTTCTAAGAACACAAATTTTTCACCTTGATAATGATATGATTTTTGACTGAAAAGCTTCTGAAATAGCTTGACAAATTTAGGAGTTCAAAGTCTTAAACGATTTCCAGCTTTTGAAACCATCGGAGTTCCTTAGTGGTGGTGGAAATCAGTTCAAGTCTCGTCGTCTCAGTCGTTGCCCAACGAAAGGCCAAATGCAATCATATATACAGGAAATGGAGCTAATATACAGGCAAATATATACTATTATACAATGTTTATATACGCTGAAAAAGGGCCCAAATCAGTGGCCTCCAGAGCAAAAAAATGGGCTGAAACCCATTTTTTACTAGCAGGCTTTACTTTAGAAGATTAGGACAGGGACAAAAATGGGCTAAAAGCCCAAAACCGCAGCAACAACTTGGGCCTAGTAGTCCAACAAACTGAAGTTGGACAAAAGTTCAATTTTTTATTCTCTCCTTTACTTTACATTTTTTTTATCATCGTATTTGCTTCACTTAACTTTATTTGTTTGGTTAATTTAATTAAATCCCCTAAAGATGAAACCCTTTTTGATTGTGATAATTTATTTCATTTAAATAAATCTTATTTAATCAACTTTCTATACTTAGTCATTTTTTACAAAGTTTACTTTCCTTTCTAAATTATTTCAAATTTTTATTCCTTTTAGTTAATTCTCAAAGTTAGTCAAACCTATTCAAGTCGTAGGTCAACCGCACTTTAGCGGACATTTTCAGGGCCTAATACCTTCTTGAAATGTTAATTGAACTCTGAACCCCTTTATTTCAATTGATTTTATTTTGTTTAAATCTTTTGAAAAATTAAATGTTTTTCTTGATTTTTTCTTTAAAAATTAAGTGACGACTCTTGAAAATCATTTTTTCTTAAAAAGATAAATTGATTTTTCGAAAACAATCTTTATTTCTTTTTAGTGTATAACACTTTCAACTTGAAAATGAGGCCTTGTAGTGATTTTGGTTTTACTACAAGCCTCACACTATTCAAAATTCTTTTTAACCATTGAGATTAATCCTAAAATACTCATGATTTCAACATAATGATCATTAATATGACACAAACGAGCATGCCAAAAATTGGTAGAAGAAAGCATGTAAACAGAAGTGGAAACTTTAAATAGTTTCAACATTCAGTTTGAACATCTCAGGATTTTTAGGTTTTAGGGTTTTGGGCTTAAGATTTTCTAGGGTTTTTTTTGGTTTAGGGTTTAAAAGGGTTTTTAGGATTTTTGTGGTTTTTTACGATTAAGGGGTTCTTAGGCTTTAAAAGCCTCTAACTGACTAAAGATGCTGGGACATGCCCGCAAGCTAACTCTAGTAAAACTTAAACTAAAATGGAAAACTAAATATAAAACATGTCAATCGTCCTCGAAGAACGAGGACTCACCACTGATATTGCTGAATACAGATCGGGAACCGATCTCCACGTGATTTGCATGCTGAGGACCTGAACCTACATCACGAGAAAATGTAGCGTAGAATTTGTGTCAGTACTTATAAGGTACTGACCATTCATGATAGGATAAAGCTGAACAAATATATATAACTGAATAAAGCATATTGAACAATGATATAATATGAATATCATGAATAAGGGTTTAGGTAATTGGTATAGGGTTTTTAGGTTAGGGTTTAGAGCATAAGTTTATTTAGTATTTTTTTAGGTTAAGAGTTTTTTTCGATTTTGGGTTTTTAAAGAAATTTTAGGATCATTATTGTTTTTACGGTTTAGGGGTTCTTAGGGCTTAGGGTTTTAGATTAAGGAATTTTTTTAGGGTTTTTAAGGTTTGTTTTAGGGATTTTTTTAGTGGTTTAAAGGTGTTTAGGGTTTTTTAGTGTATAGGTTTTTCTTAGGATTTAGTGGTTTAGGTTTAGGGTTTTAAAAAGTTTTTGGCATTTTTATTCAGGGTTTCTTTACGTTTAGGGCTGGGGGTATATCCCTAAGGTTTAGGGTTTTTTACGATTAAGGGGTTCTTAGGCTTTAAAAGCCTCTAACTGAATAGAGATGCTAGGACATGCCCCCATCTAACTCTAGCAAAACTTAAACTAAAATGGAAAACTGAATATAAAACATGTCAATCGTTCTCGAAGAATGAGGACTCACCACTGATATTGGTGAATATGGATTGGGAACTGATCTCCACGTGATTTGCTTGCTGAGGACCTGAACCTACATCACGAGAAAATATAGCGTAGAATATGTGTCAGTACTTATAAGGTACTGAGCATTCATGATAGGATAAAGCTGAACAAATATATATAACTGAATAAAGCATATTGAACAATGATATAATATGAATATCAAGAATAAGGGTTTAGGTAATTGGTTTAGGGTTTAGAGCTTAAGTTTATCTAGGACTTTTTTTCGGTTTATAGTTTTTTTCGATTCTGGATTTTGAAAGATATTTTAGGATCATTATTGTTTTTACGGTTTAGGGGTTCTTAGGGCTTAGGATTTTAGATTAAGGAATTTTTTTAGTGGTTTAAAAGTGTTTAGGGTTTTTTAGTGTATAGGTTTTTCTTAGGATTTAGTGGTTTAGGTTTAGGGTTTTAAAAAGTTTTTGGGGTTTTTTTTAGGGTTTCTTTACGTTTAGGGTTAAGGTCAAAGGTTTAGGGTTTAGGGTTTAGGCCCTAAGCTTTCGGGTTTGAGGTTTAGGGTTTCAGATTTAAGGTTAAGAGTTTTTTAGGGTCTATGGATTTTTTAGGTTTATGATTTTTGTGATTAGGCTTTTTAATGTTTTTAGGGTTTCTTAGGTTTTTTTTATGATTTTGGATTTCTTAAGATATAGGGTTTCTTAGGATTTAGGGTATAGTATTTTAAGATTAGGATTTTTTTGGGCTTAGGATTTTAAAGGGATTTATTGTGTTTTTTGGGGTATTATAGTTTTAGTGGTTTTCAAGGGTTTTAGGGTTTAAGGCTTTCTTAGGGTCTAAGGTTTTTTTTAGTGTTTCATAAGGTTTGGGGTTTTGGATTCAGCCCTATGTTTTAGAGTTAAGGATTTAGAGTTTCTTAGGGTATATAAGATTTAGCGTTTTAGAATTCTTAGGGATTGGTTTTTAAGGATTTTTAGGTTTTAGGGTTTTGGGGTTAAGATTTTCTAGGGTTTTTTTTTGGTTTGGGGTTTTAAAGGGGTTCTAGGTTTTTTGTGATTTTTTACGATTAAGGGGTTCTTAGGCTTTAAAAGCTTCTAACTGACTAGAGATGCTGTGACATGCCCCGAAGCTAACTCTAGCAAAACTTAAACTAAAATGGAAGACTGAATATAAAACATGCCAATCATCCTCGAAGAACGAGGACGCACAACTAATATTGCTGAATACGGATCGGGAACCGATCTCCACGTGGTTTGAATGCTAAGGACCTGAACCTACAAAACGAGAAGATGTAGCGTAGAATATGTGTCAGTACTTGAAAGGTACTGAGCATTCATGATAAGATAAAGCTGAACAAATATATAACTGAATACAACATATTGAACAATGATATAATCTGAACATGATGAATAAGGGTTTAGTGTTTTTAGCTTAGGGTTTATAGCTTAAGCTTTTCTAGGATTTTTTTAGGTTAAGAGTTTTTTTCGATATACGATTTTTAAAGATATTTCAGGATCATTATTGTTTTTATGGTTGAGGGGTTCTTAGGGTTTAGGGTTTTTTAGTGTTTAGATTTTCTTAGGATTTAGGGTTTGTTAGAGTTTAAGGCTTCTTAGAGTTTCATAAGGCTTAGGGTTGGGGGTTTATCCCTAAGGTTTAGGGTTTATGTTTTTTATGGTTTGAGTTTATTATTTAAGGTCTCCTAGGTTTATTTTGGGTCTTTTAGGGTGTGGGATTTAGGGTTTAATTGTTTTAGGTTTAGGGGTTTTTTTAGGGTTTAGGGTTTAGGTTTGTTAGGGTTAAGATATTTTAAGGGTTTCTTAGGTTTAGAGTTTTTAATGTTTTTTTTTTGTGGTTTTTTAGGGTTTAGGGTTTCTTAGTGTTTTTTTGTGTTTAGCGTTTGAGTTTTGGGATTATGGATTTTTAAGGTTTACAATTTAGGGTTTAGGGTTCAGGGTTTAGAGTTTGAGATTTTGGGTTTCTTATGTTTAGGGGTTTTAAAGTTTTTTTTTTTTACGTTTTTTAGGGTTTAGGTTTTCTTAGTGATTTTTAGGGTTTAGGGTTCTTTTTAAATGATTTTTAGTGTAAATTATGGTGTATGGATTTTTGTTTTTTAGGTTTTTATAGGTTTAAGGTAAAAAGGGGTACTAAAAGGTTTTTTTTAGAGTTTTAAAAGGTTTCATAGGGTTTAGGGTACAAGGTTTCCTTAGGTTTAGGGTTTAGGATCTTAGGTAAGGTTTTAGGTTATTAGAATTTATAAGGGTTTAAGGTTTAGAGTTTCTTAGGGTTTACGGTTTAGTGTTTCGTCGAGTTTCTTCAAGTTTCTTAGTGTATGTTAATGTTTCTTGGTTTAGGGCTTAGGGTTTTACATTTGAGGATTTTTTTTTGAGTTTTTTTAGGGTTTGTAAGGCCTTATGATTTTCTCAAGGGTCTTTACGTTTAGAGTTTTTATTAGGGTTTCTTTACGTTTAGGGTTAAGGCCAAAGGTTTAGAGTTTAGGGTTTAGGCCCTAAGGTTTTGGGTTTGAGGTTTAGGGTTTCGAGTTTAAGGTTAAGAGTTCTTTAGGGTTTATGGATTTTTTAGGTTTATGATTTTTATGCTTAGGCTTCTTCAGATTTATGGTTTTTTAGGATTTAGGGCATAGTATTTTACGTTAAGGTTTTTTTTGGGCATAAGATTTACTTGGGTTTTTTTAGGTTTATTGTTTTAAAGGGTTTTTAGGATTTTTGTGATTTTTTACGATTAAAGGGTTCTTAGGGACTAAAAACCTCTAATAGACTAGAGATGTTGGGATATGCCCCCAGCTAACTCTAGCAAAAATTAAACTAAAATGGAAAACTGAATATAAAACATGTCAATTGTTCTCGAAGAACGAGGACTCACCACTGATATTGGTGAATATGGATCGGGAACCGATCTCCACGTGATTTGCTTGCTGAGGACCTGAACCTACATCACGAGAAAATGTAGCGTAGAATATGTGTCAGTACTTATAAGGTATTGAGCATTCATGATATGATAAAGCTGAACAAATATATAACTGAATACAACATATTGAACAATGATATAATCTGAACATAATGAATAAGGGTTTAGGGTTTTTAGCTTATGGTTTTTAGCTTAGGGTTTATAGCTGAAGCTTTTCTAGGATTTTTTTAGGTTAAGAGTTTTTTTCGATATATGATTTTTAAAGATATTTTAGGATCATTATTGTTTTTATGGTTGAGGGGTTCTTAGGGTTTAGGGTTTTTTAGTGTTTAGGTTTTCTTAGGAATTAGGGTTTGTTAGAGTTTAAGGCTTCTTAGAGTTTCATAAGGCTTAGGGTTGGGGGTTTATCCCTAAGGTTTAGGGTTTATGTATTTAATGGTTTGAATTTAGTATTTAAGGTCTCCTAGGTTTATTTTGGGTCTTTTAGGGTGTAGGATTTAGGGTTTAATTGTTTTAGGTTTAGGGTTTTTTTAGGGTTTAGGGTTTAGGTTTGTTAGGGTTAAGATATTTTAAGGGTTTCTTAGGTTTAGAGTTTTTAATGTTTTTTTTGTGGTTTTTTAGGGTTTAGGGTTTCTTAGTGTTTTTTTGTGTTTAGGGTTTGAGTTTTGGGATTATGGTTTTTTAAGGTTTACAATTTAGGGTTTAGGGTTCAGGGTTTAGAATTTGAGATTTTGGGTTTCTTATGTTTAGGGGTTTTAAAGTTTCTTTTTTTACGTTTTTTAGGGTTTAGGTTTTCTTAGTGATTTTTAGGGTTTAGGGTTCTTTTTAAATGATTTTTAGTGTAAATTATGGTGTATGGATTTTTGTTTTTTAGATTTTTATAGGTTTAAGGTAAAAAGGGGTACTAAAAGGTTTTTTTTAGAGTTTTAAAAGGTTTTTAAGGTTTCATAGGGTTTAGGGTACAAGGTTTCCTAAGGTTTAGGGTTTAGGATCTTAGGTTTTAGGTTTTAGGTTATTAGAATTTATAACGATTTAAGGTTTAGAGTTTCTTAGGGTTTACGGTTTAGTGTTTCATCGAGTTTCTTCAAGTTTCTTAGTGTATGTTAATGTTTCTTGGTTTAGGGTTTAGGGTTTTACATTTGAGGATTTTTTTTGAGTTTTTTTAGGGTTTGTAAGGCCTTATGATTTTCTCAAGGGTCTTTTACGTTTAGAGTTTTTATTAGGGTTTCTTTACGTTTAGGGTTAAGGCCAAAGGTTTAGAGTTTAGGGTTTAGGCCCTAAGGTTTTGGGTTTGAGGTTTAGGGTTTCGAGTTTAAGGTTAAGAGTTCTTTAGTGTTTATGGATTTTTTAGGTTTATGATTTTTATGATTAGGCTTCTTCATATTTATGGTTTCTTAGGATTTAGGGCATAGTATTTTACGTTAAGGTTTTTTTTGGGCATAAGATTTACTTGGGTTTTTTTAGGTTTATGGTTTTAAAGGGTTTTTAGGATTTTTGTGATTTTTTTCGATTAAAGGGTTCTTAGGGACTAAAAACCTCTAATAGACTAGAGATGTTGGGATATGCCCCCAGCTAACTCTAGCAAAAATTAAACTAAAATGGAAAACTGAATATAAAACATGTAAATCGTTCTCGAAGAACGAGGACTCACCACTGATATTGGTGAATATGGATCGGGAACCGATCTCCACGTGATTTGCTTATTCAGGACCTGAACCTACATCACGAGAAAATGTAGCGTAGAATATGTGTCAGTACTTATAAGGTACTGAGCATTCATGATAAGATAAAGGCTTTGAACAAATATATAACTGAATACAACATATTGAACAATGATATAATCTGAACATAATGAATAAGGGTTTAGGGTTTTTAGCTTAGGGTTTAAAGCTTAAGCTTTTCTAGGATTTTTTTAGGTTAAGAGTTTTTTTCGATATATGATTTTTAAAGATATTTTAGGATCATTATTGTTTTTATGGTTGAGGGGTTCTTAGGGTTTAGGGTTTTTTAGTGTTTAGGTTTTCTTAGGATTTAGGGTTTGTTAGAGTTTAAGGCTTCTTAGAGTTTCATAAGGCTTAGGGTTGGGGGTTTATCCCTAAGGTTTAGGGTTTATGTTTTTAATGGTTTGAATTTAGTATTTAAGGTCTCCTAGGTTTATTTTGGGTCTTTTAGGGTGTAGGATTTAGGGTTTAATTGTTTTAGGTTTAGGGTTTTTTTAGGGTTTAGGGTTTAGGTTTGTTAGGGTTAAGATATTTTAAGGGTTTCTTAGGTTTAGAGTTTTTAATGTTTTTTTTTTGTGGTTTTTTAGGGTTTAGGGTTTCTTAGTGTTTTTTTGTGTTTAGGGTTTGAGTTTTGGGATTATGGATTTTTAAGGTTTACAATTTAAGGTTTAGGGTTCAGGGTTTAGATTTTGATATTTTGGGTTTCTTATGTTTAGGGGTTTTAAAGTTTTTTTTTTTACGTTTTTTAGGGTTTAGGTTTTCTTAGTGATTTTTAGGGTTTAGGGTTCTTTTTAAATGATTTTTAGTGTAAATTATGGTGTAGGGCTTTTTATTTTTTAGGTTTTTATAGGTTTAAGGTAAAAATGGGTACCAAAAGGTTTTTTTTAGAGTTTTAAATGGTTTTTAAGGTTTCATAGGGTTTAGGGTATAAGGTTTCCTAAGGTTTAGGGTTTAGGATCTTAGGTTTTAGGTTTTAGGTTATTAGAATTTATAAGGGTTTAAGGTTTAGAGTTTCTTAGGGTTTACGGTTTAGTGTTTCGTCGAGTTTCTTCAAGTTTCTCAGTGTATGTTTCTTTTTAATTTTTTTTTTAACGACCCTTGAGGGGGTCAGGGGCTTAGCAACACCCCCAGGCCTTAGCATAAATAAAAACAGAATAATTACAAGGAGGGGGACATAAATCTGACCACCGATCGTATGGTGGTTCATCAGTCGACCTTCCTCCTAAGGATAGTCAACTTATCCCCATACTAAACAAAAGGTGAAACCTAGATACTAAGTACCTAAAAGAGAGGACTCCTCTCGATACAACGAATCTAGGAAACATAAATAAGGGAGACTCTCCACTTACAATATCAAAATTAAAAACAAAAACCTATACCTATTCAAAGAAACTATAATTTTAAGCCATAGCTAAGTTGAATAGGTTGTGCTCATATTCAGGGAGGTTCTTTGATCTTCTTGATTTTTCTTCTCCTGAAACTTGCTATCTCAAGCATGTCTAGTTGGTAGTATACTCTTGCTTCCTTTGGTAATTGTTGGCTGTTGTAGTATATTTGTGGGGTTGTGATCTTGTGACTTTGTTTTGCCAAGGAGTCAGCAGCAAAATTGGCCTCTTTGAAGATATGTTTGCATGTAAAGTTGTGGGTCTGTCTGATGAGCTGTTGGAGTTGCTGTACTTGTGAGTTGACACTCCAAGGAGGTTTAGCTTTTAATTGTTATCCAGTGCAACAGTAGCTGCGAATCCACTTCTAACACGACATTCATGTGTCCTAACTGTACTGCCCAGGTTCAGTCCAAATATGGTTGCTCCTAACTCTGTTTGGTTGTTGGTTCCTTCCCCTAATGGTGTGGCAAAAGCGAGGAGAATTTCCCCATTGTGATCTCTGATAATGCCTCCTGCACCTATTCTTCCAGGGTTACATAAGGCACTACCATCTGTATTCAACTTCACCTATTGATCACGTGGTCTTTTCCATGCTACCATGGTTACTTTTATGTCATGATAACATCTCTCTGCCAGCATGATCATATCTTTCCAATTAGAGGGCCATTTGATGTAGGGGAAGGTGGTCGTCATGAGCTTGTAGTTGTCCTTGTATATTGCATATTTCGCTCTAGAAGCATTAGACTGTTTCCCTCCATGTTTCCCTGCACACCTGTTTTTCCATAAGTTCCAGGAAATGAATATAGGAGTAGCTTGGAGAATGATTTTATGAGCTTCATTGTTATACTTGGTCGACCACCATTTCATAATTATCTGAGTAAGGGAGATCTGTCCAGCATTAACCCCGGCTTGTACAGTAAAAAACCTCCACACTTGTGTTGCAAATTGGCCGGTGCTGAAGGTGTGACTAATAGTATCCCAGTCAGGTACTGCAACAATGACAGGCAGTAGGTTCTCCACCAAATCTGGTGATTTTTTCATTTGTGGGAAGCTTACCCTTCAGAGCTTTCCACATCAAAAATGAGCATTTAAAAGGAATGTTTTTCTGCCAAATAAAGGCATAAAAATGGCTTTTGTTTCTCTTTTCCCTGATATCATTCCATGCCGAGGAACAAGTGAAATTACCATTAGGATTTAGTTTCCACATTGGTTGATCAGGGACCCCTTGTTGATATTGAATCTGAATATCAAGGATATTGGTAACCATATTTTGAGGGACCTGCTGTAGCACCATTTCTAAGTTCCATTGACCCTCAATCAGGAAGTCTGCCACTGCAGTATTGTTGAACCTGTTGCTCTCATCAGAAAAATTGGCTAGGGAACCAATTCCTAACCAATTGTTCCACCAGAAGGAACAGGTGCCTGAGTTGATTTGCTAATGGATATGTTCCTCAATCTTCACTTTGTTGTGCATTAGGTGTTTCCAATTTAGTGACTCACCCATGTCCCATTTCTTGCTGATAGGATTAGATCTCTGACAATACTTAGCTCTTAAGAACTCCCCCCAAAAGTATGTTTTGATCTGAATATCCACCATTGCTTGTATTGGAATGTTGTGCATACATCTTTCAAATTTCTCATTCCAACACCACCCTCCTCATAAGGGAAGCTCAAATTCCTCCAAGAGGACCAGTGGTATTTTTTTCTATCATTTTTTCACCCCCAGAAGAAGTCAGCCAGAAGGCCCTGAATTTGCTTGATAAAAGTGGAGGGAGGAGAAATAGCAGAAATAGTATGGATAGGGATGGATTGTAAGACATGTTTCACTAAAGTAGCTCTACCTCCATAGCTCAAGATCTTAGCTTTCCGACCTGCAATTCTGTTCAGCACTTTGCTGATAAGGTCTGAAAAATATATGATTTTTGGTCTGCCCATGTATAGAGGACAACCAAGGTAAATAATGAGCCCCTCCTTCTGCTTAAAGCCAATAAGTCTCTTGATCCTGTCCCTAGTGCTGTTGAAAGCATTAGAATGGATCAAAAAGTGACTTTTGTCTTTATTCACTAATTGTCCAGATGTTTCCTCATAAGTGTGAAGGGTCTGCATGATTAGTTCCAGGGACTTTTTCCTTCCAGAAGTGAAGATAATAATGTCATCCGCAAAACTAAGATGGTTAACTTAGGGTCCTCTCTTCTCCATAAAGAAACCATTATAATTTGGCCTGTTATGGAGTCTGTTCAGGGATCTAGACAGAACTTCAGCCCCTAAAACAATTAGGGCAGGTGAGAGGGGGTCACCTTGCTTCAGTCCTCTGGTCGATTGGAAGAAACCATGTGTTTTTCCATTAACAATGATGGAGTACCAGTTATTAGCCATGATCCTTCATACCATGTCAATGAATATCTCATCAAAGCCCATTCTTCTAAGTACCAAACAAATGTATGCCCAGGAGACTCTATCATAAGCCTTTGCCATATCCAATTTAATGACCACATTGCTACCAATGTTAGGTTTTTTAATTTGATGGATAATCTCTTGTGCAAGTATGATATTTTCTGAAATGCTCCTACCCTTGATGAAACCTGATTGGTTAAGTGAAATCAGGTTAGGTAGAATAGGACCCAGTCTCAAGCTAGAAGCTTAGAAATGATTTTGTTGGTGAAGTTGCTTAGACTTATGGGCCTGAATTTTGAGAGTTTATTTGGATTGTCTACTTTGGGCAGCAAAACAATACAAGAATGGGAAAAATACTTGGGAATCATTTGTCCACTGAAGAAGGCCAAAATGACAGCTAACAAATCATAGTTGATAATCTTCCAGCATTTCTGAAAAAAACACCCATTCATGCCATCTGGACCTCTTGCAGAATTGGGGTTCATAGAAAACACCACTTCTTTTAACTCATCAATAGTAGGCAAAGCAATAAGGATGGCATTATGCTCATGATTAATCATTCTGGGAATACAGTCAAATGGCCCTTCATAAATGAACTTATCATCTCCTGTAAATATCTGCTGGAAATGGCTGCATGCTGCTTTTGCTATATTCTCATCCCCTTGTATCCATTCCCCATCATCTCCTGCGACTCTGTGTATAAATAATTTCCTCCTTCTCCCTCTTAATAAGGAATGAAAATACTTTGAGTTGCTATCACCCTCTTTAAACCATTGGAGTTGAGTTTCTTTCTTTAGGATAAAATCCTCCAATTTCAAAAATCTGATGTATTCAACATTGATTTCATGTAACACAGTTCTGTTCTCTTCAGAATCGTTCTGTATAAAGGATTTTTCAGCAATTTTAACTCTGTTCTCGTATTCCTTGACTTTGATAAAAATATCACCAAATTCTCCCTTAGACCAACTACTAAGAGTACGTGCCAGTCTTTTGAGTTTCTGATGAAATTTCCACATGTTGTTCCCCTCCTGCTCCCTATCCCAGCAAGCTTGCACAATGTCCAGGAAATTAGGTTGGTCAGCCCAGCAGTTTAAGAACTTGAAGTACTTAATATGGTCCTCACTTCTATTATTCATTTCCATCAGCAAAGGGCAGTGATCTGAGCCTACCAATGGGAGATGAATTATGGTAGTTTGAGGCATATGTTCCAGCCAATGATCATTTACCATAGCCCTTTCCAATCTCTTCCACACCCTGCTATGTATACCCCTGTTATTAGACCATGTAAATTTCTGTCCACTGAAACCAAGGTCCATAAGACCACAGGCTTCAATCAAAGCGATGAATTCCAGACTTTTCCTCATATTGTAAGGCACCCCTCCCAGCTTTTCATCTATGGAAGTAATAACATTATAATCACTCACTGCACACCAAGGGGAGTTGGTTATAGCATTAGCATGATGTAGTATTCTGTCCCATAGAGGTCTTCTAAGATGGTTTTTGCATTTGGCATAAACAAAAGTCGTGGTGAAAGGAGTTTGTAGCTCATTATGAACAATTTCACAAGTAATCTGTTGCTCATCTTCCTCTAATACTTTACAGTCAACCTCTAAATTCCAAAACAACCATATCTTGCCATTGCAATTACTCATAGCATAGTCCATAGCAAGTTGATGTTTAAAAATCTGAACATGTGTAATGTCTGAGAAAGGTTCCAGAATAGCTATAATATAAATTTGATGCATCTTCTTAAGCACTTTGAGTCTTTCCATAACAACCTGAGTGTTAATCCCCCTTACATTCCAAATAAGTGTACTAATCATTGGGCTGATTTGGACATAAAGAGCCTGGTGTTTGGTCTGCCTGCAGTAACAACATTAGGATTTTGTACTTTGGTCTTCTGGAACCTGTCATAATGTGTTCCTCTAGGTGATAACCATTGTTGACTTGAAACCTGTTGGATTTCCTCTTCAAGATTATTGGCATTCTGAGGACTGAATGCTTTAATCAATAGCTCACTAGTCTCATCATCATCATCTTGATCTTGTATGGATTTATTATCCATGTCCAGTTCATCCTCTGAAGCTTCCACCTCATATTCATCCATAACTGGTACAAAGTTAATCTTGCAAGCTGCTACTTTATCTGGAGGATCAGTAGGTGTGGGAGTGAGATACTGAGTTTGAAGGGGAGTGATGTCCATACCCTGCTGATCATCCACCATAATAAACTTTTTGCAGGTGCTATCCTGATTACCCTGCTCCTCCCTCTTTTCATCTCTGCCTGTTGTGCATTAATTCTCTTCTTAGTTGCTTCCCTCTTATTTTTACTTGGTTTGTTCTTACTCTTAGGGGTAGTCCCCTGTTTGTTGGTACTAGCTTTGGACCCCATATCTTTTGCCATAGCTGCCCCTCCTTGGTTATCATTCTCTTCTCTGTCTGCCTGTTGCTTGGGTTTTTCAGTTTCTGCTACCTCCTGCACCTGAGCTTTATAATTCTTCTGACCTCTTTTTGTAGTAGTACCCTGTTGTTCTTTTGGACTTTGTGCTATTTCTGTGTGTTGTTGTTGTAAGTTTTGTTAGTGTCTTGTGTTGTGTGGATGCTCCATATGGTTGCAGAGGCTCTATAGTCAAGACTATGGTCAGTGTGTACCCCCTCATGCATAACATGAGACAAATTGCCCCCTTTGGACACCCCTTCCTGCAAGTTAGAATGGTTCTCCTGACTTCCCCCAACCATCCCTCCTTCAACTTCAACAATGCATTCAGAAGATACACTATTAAGGTGTGTGGGGATTGGGAGCATTGAGTCAATACCTGTGCTCTTGCTATATTCCTTGTTGCCATTTTGTGCTACTTGATTTGTTTGGTTAGGGCCTGTTACAGGCCTGTTCTGTGTCTCTTGTGCTTGCAACCTTTCATTGCTGGTATGTTCCTCCCTTTCTTCATTTTGAGCTTCCTACATATTCAGATTAGTAAAGGAATTATGGTTAAGATTATTTGATATACATGTTTGCTGAGTTGCCATTCTTTTTTGTGGTGAAGTTGGTCTCCAAGCAGTTTTTTGGACTCTTTCTTCTTATTGCTTGTTGTGTTTCCTTTTTTGTGTTTGCCATTCTTCCTCCCTTTGCTGTACAACTTGCCTTTGGATGCTAGCCTCCTTGTTCCATTGATTATGCTCCTCTTCTTTTCCTTTTTCCTTGGCCTGGTTGTTGTCATTACCCTTTTTCAATTGCTCCCCTTTGTTTTTATCTTTCTTTTCTGCCTCCAGCTCCTTCCTTTTTTTGAATTCCTCATCCCTTATTTTGAAGTTACACTCATATACCATGTGCCCTTGGTGTTTTCAATATTCACAATATGGAGGGATACTTTCATATTCAATAGTTTGCCACCATCCTATGGTAAGGTCCTCCTCATCAAGTAAAATCCATACATGCCTAGGTTTAGCCTTAGTTAGGTCCACTTGGACGTTTACCTTGGCCATGCTAGCTCTGGTTCTCTTAATGGAAGCTGTGTCAAGATACAGAACCTTGCCTATAGGAGATAATAGTGGTGTTATAAACTCCTTTTTGAAACAGTGCCATGGTAAACCTGGGAGAAGTATCCATATAGGGACAATAGGTGTTTCTTCCTCCGGTGTGAAGTTAGGAGTCCAGGTCTGTATCCTCATGAGTTTACCCTCAATAGTCATTCTTTGTTGTGTCCAAACTGTATTATAGTCCAATTCATTTTCCAAGTCAATAAATACATGTCTTGCATTGTAATGAGCTATGTTGTCCCCCCAGTCAACTGAGTTTGTAGAATGAAGCTCTTTCTGATAAGTTCCATCTTTGGCATGGTACTACTGAATTTACCTATCAAGGTATATTTGCAATCCACAGCCAATTTTGTCATAAAATCAAGCATATCATAGATGATAGCAGGTAAGCCTTGTTTGGATGTGATTTTAGGAGGCACTAGCTCAATGGGATTTTCTTTCTTAGTGTATGTTAAGGTTTCTTGGTTTAGGGTTTAGGGATTTACATTTGAGGATTTTTTTTGAGTCTTTTTAGGGTTTGTAAGGCCTTATGATTTTCTCAAGGGTCTTTTACGTTAAGAAGTTTTATTAGGGTTTCTTTACGTTTAGGGTTAAGGCCAAAGGTTTAGAGTTTAGGGTTTAGGCCCTAAGGTTTCGGGTTTGAAGTTTAGGGTTTCTTCGAGTTTAAGGTTAAGAGTTTTTTAGGGTTTATGGATTTTTTAGGTTTATGATTTTTATGATTAGGCTTCTTCAGATTTAGGGTTTCTTAGGATTTAGGGCATAGTATTTTACGTTCAGGTTTTTTTGGGGCTTAGGGTTTTGGGCTTAAGATTTACTTGGGTTTTTTTAGGTTTATGGTTTTAAAGGGTTTTTAGGATTTTTGTGATTTTTTACGATTAAAGGGTTCTTAGGGACTAAAAACCTCTAACTGACTAGAGATGCTGGGACATTCCCCCAGCTAACTGTAGCAAAACTTAAACTAAAATGGAAAACTGAATATAAAACATGTAAATCGTTCTCGAAGAACGAGGACTCACCACAGATATTGGTGAATATGGATCGGGAACCGATCTCCATGTGATTTGCATGCTGAGGACCTGAACCTACATCACGAGAAAATGTAGCGTAGAATATGTGTCAGTACTTATAAGGTACTGAGCATTCATGATAGGATAAAGCTGAACAAATATATATAACTGAATAAAGCATATTGAACAATGATATAATATGAATATCATGAATAAGGGTTTAGGTAATTGGTTTAGGGTTTTTAGGTTAGGGTTTAGAGGTTAAGTTTATCTAGGATTTTTTTAGGTTAAGAATTTTTTTCGATTTTGGATTTTTAAAGATATTTTAGATCATTATTGTTTTTACGGTTTAGGGTTTCTTAGGGCTTAGGATTTTAGATTAAGGAATTTTTTAGGGTTTTTAAGGTTTGTTTTAGGGATTTTTTTAGTGGTGTAAAGGTGTTTAGGGTTTTTTAGTGTATAGGTTTTTCTTAGGATTTAGTGGTTTAGGTTTAGGGTTTTAAAAAGTTCTTGGGGTTTTTTTTAGGGTTTCTTTACTTTTAGGGTTAAGGTCAAAGTTTTAGGGTTTAGGCCCTAAGCTTTCGGGTTTGAGGTTTAGGGTTTCAGATTTAAGGTTATGAGTTTTTTGGGGTTTATGGATTTTTTTGGTTTATGATTTTGGTAATTAGGCTTTTTAAATGTTTTTAGGGTTTCTTAGGTTTTTTTTATGATATTGGATTTCTTAAGATATAGGGTTTCTTAGGATTTTGGGTTTTGGGCTTAAGATTTTCTAGGGTTTTTTTTGGTTTAGGGTTTTAAAGGGTTTTTAGGATATTTGTGGTTTTTTACGATTAAGTGGATCTTAGGGTTTATAAGCCTCTAACTGACTAGAGATGCTGGGACATGCCCCCAAGCTAACTCTAGCAAAACTTAAACTAAAATGGAAGACTGCATATAAAACATGTCAATCGTCCTCGAAGAACGAGGACTCACCATTGATATTGTTGAATACGGATCGAGAACCGATCTCCACGTGGTTTGAATGCTAAGGACCTGAACCTATATAACTAGAAGTTGTAGCATAGAATAGGTGTCAGTACTTGAAGGTACTGAGCATTCATGATAAGATAAAGTTGAACAAATATATATAACTGCATACAACATATTGAAAAATGATATAATCTGAATATGATGAATAAGGGTTTATGGTTTTTAGGTTAGGGTTTATAACTTAAGCTTTTCTAGGATTTTTTTAGGTTAAGAGTTTTTTTCGAGTTAGGATTTTTAAAGATATTTTAGGATCATTATTGTTTTTATGGTTTAGGGATTCTTAGGGCTTAGGGTTTTAGATTATGGAATTTATTTAGGGTTTTTAAGGTTTGTTTTAGGGGTTTAAAAGGTTTTTAGGGTTTTTTAGTGTTTACTTTTTCTTAGGATTTAGGGTTTAGGGCTTCTTAGAGTTTCATAAGGATTAGGGTTGGGGGTTTATTCCTAAGGTTTAGGGTTTATGTTTCTTATGGTTTGAGTTTAGCATTTAAGGTCTCCTAGGTTTATTTTGGGTCTTTTAGGTGTAGGATTTAGGGTTTAATTGTTTTAGGTTTAGGGTTTTTTAGGGTTTATGTTTATGGTTTTAAAATGTTTTTAGGGTTTCTTTACTTTTAGGGTTTAGGGTTTAGGCCCTAAGATTTCGGGTTTAAGGTTAAGAGTTTTTTAGGGTTTATGGATTTTTTAGGTTTATGATTTCTT
Organism: Solanum verrucosum; assembly: GCF_900185275.1. Lineage (NCBI taxonomy): Eukaryota > Viridiplantae > Streptophyta > Magnoliopsida > Solanales > Solanaceae > Solanum > Solanum verrucosum. The sequence continues at coordinate 1,596,268 of NW_026020312.1, read as the reverse complement.
AGGTTTTTTTAAAGTTTTGGATTTCTGAAGATTTACGATTTCTTAGGATTTAGAGAATAGTATTTAAAGTTTAGATTTTTTTGGGGCTTATGGTTTTAAAGGGATTTATTGTGTTTTTTGGGGTATTATAGTCTTAGAGGTTTTCATGGGTTTAAGTTTTCTTAGGGTCTAGGGTTTATTTAGTGTTTCATATGGTTTGGGGTTTCGGGATTAGTCCTATGGTTTAGAGTTAAGAATTTAGAATTTCTTAAGGTATAGAATTATGCGTTTAGCATTTCTTAAGGTTTGGGGTTTAGGTTTTAGCTCTATGGATTAGAGTTAAAGATTTAGAGTCTCTTAGGTTACAGGATTTAGCGTTTAGGGTTTCTTAGGGTATGTTTTTTAAGGGTTTTTAGGGTTTAGGGTTTAAGATTTACTTGGGTGTTTTTAGGCCTAGTGTTTTAAAGGGTTTTTAGGATTTTTGTGTTTTTTTACGATTAAAGGTTTCTTAGGGACTAAAATCCTCTAACTGACTAGAGATGATGGGAAATACCCCCAGCTAACTTTAGCAAAACTTAAACTAACATGGAAAACTGAATATAAAACATGTCAATCGTCCTCGAAGAACAAGGACTCACCACTGATATTGCTGAATACGGTTCGGGAACTGATCTCCACGTGATTTGCATGCCGAGGACATGATCCTACATCACGAAAAAATGTAGCGTAGAATATGTGTCAGTACTTGTAAGGTACTGAGCATTCATGATAGGATAAAGCTGAACAAATATATATAACTGAATAAAACATATTGAACAATGATATAATATGAATATCATGAATAAGGGTTTAGGTAATTGGGTTAGGGTTTTTAGGTTAGGGTTTAAAGTTTAAATTTATCTAGGATTCTTTTAGGTTAAGTGGTTTTTTCAATTTTGGATCTTAAAAGATATTTTAGGATCATTATTGTTTTTATAATTTAGGGGTTCTTAGGGCTAAGGGTTTTAGATTAGGGAATTTTTTTAGGGTTTTTAAGGTTAGTTTTAGGAAATTTTAGTTTTAGTGGTTTTAAAGGTTTTTAGAGTTTTTTTGTATTTAGGTTTTTCTTAGGATTTAGGGTTTCTTAGGGTTTAGGGCTTCTTAGAGTTTCATGTGAAAGGTTTAGGGTTTAGAGTTTAGGTCCTAAGTTTTCGGGTTTAAGGTTTGGAATTTTTAGGTTTATGATTTTTATGATTAGGCTTTTTAAATGTTTTTAGGGTTTCTTAGGTTTTTTTTTAAGATTTTGGGTTTCTTAGGATTTAGGGCATAGTATTTTAAGTTTAGGGTTTAAAGAGATTTGTTGTGTTTTTTGGGGAATTATAGTTTTAGTGGTTTTCAAGGGTTTTAGGGTTTAAGGTTTTCTTAGGGTCTAGGGTTTTTTTTAGTGTTTCATAAGGTTTGGGGTTTTGGATTTAGCCCTATGTTTTAGAGTTAAGGATTTAGAGTTTCTTAGGGTATATAAGATTTAGCGTTTTGGATTTCATAGGGATTTGTTTTATAAGGATTTTTAGGTTTTAGGGTTCTGGGCTTAAGATTTTCTAGGGTTTTTTATGGTTTAGGGTTTTAAAGGGTTTTTAGGATTTTTGTGGTTTTTTACGATTAAGTGGTTCTTAGGCTTTAAAAGCCTCTAACTGACTAGAGATGCTGGGATATGCCCCCAAGCTAACTATAGAAAAACTTAAACTAAAATGGAAGACTGAATATAAAACATGTCAATCGTCCTAGAAGAACGATGACTCATCACTGATATTGCTGAATACGGATCGGGAACCGATCTCCACGTGGTTTGAATGCTAAGGACCTGAACCTACATAATGAGAAGATGTAGCGTAGAATATGTGTCAGTACTTGTAAGGTACTGAGCATTCATGATAATATAAAGTTGAACAAATATATATAACAACATACAACATATTGAAAAATGATATAATCTGAACATGATGAATAAGGGTTTAGGGTTTTTAGGTTGGAGTTTATAACATAAGCTTTTCTAGGATTTTTTTAGGTTAAGTGTTTTTTTTCGAGTTAGGAGTTTTAAAGATATTTTAGAATCATTATTGTTTTTATAGTTTAGGGGTTCTTAGGGTTTTAGATTATGGAATTTATTTAGGGTTTTTAAGTGTTTAGGTTTAATGGTTTTTAGGGTTTTTTAGTGTTTAGTTTTTCTTAGGATTTAGGGTTTAGGTTTAGGGTTTTAAAAAGTATTTAGGGTTTTTTTTAGGGTTTCTTTACGTTTAGGGTTAAGGGCCTTGGTTTAGGGTTTAGGGTTTAGGCCCTAAGATTTCGGGTTTAAGGTTATGTTTTTTTTAGGGTTTATGGATTTTTTAGGTTTATGGTTTCTTAGGTTTTTTTAAAATTTTGTATTTCTTAAGATTTACGATTTCTTAGGATTTAGAGCATAGTATTTTAAGTTTAGATTTTTTTAGGGCTTATGGTTTTCAAGGGATTTATTGTTTTTTGGGGTAGTATATTCTTAGATGTTTCCAAGGGTTTAAGTTTTCTTAGGGTCTAGGGTTTTGTTTAGTGTTTCATATTGTTTGGGGTTTAGGGATTAGTCTTATGGTTTAGAGTTAATGATTTAGAGTTTCTTAAAGAATAGGATTATGCGTTTAGGATTTCTTAGGGTTTGGGATTAGGTTTTAGCACTATGGATTAGAGTTAAAGATTTAGAGTGTCTTAGGATATACGATTTAGTGTTTAGGATTTCTTAGGGTTTGTTTTTAAAGAGTTTTTAGGGATTAGGGTTTAAGATTTACTTGGGTGTTTTTAGGTTTAGGGTTTTTAGGATTTTTGAGATTTTTTACGATTAAAGGGTTTTTAGGGACTAAAAGCCTCTAACTGACTAGAGATGCTGGGACATGCCCCCAGCTAACTCTAGCAAAACTTAAACTAAAATGGAAAACTGAATATAAAACATGTCAATCGTCCTCGAAGAACGAAGACTCGCCACTGATATTGCTGAATACGGATCGAGAACTGATCTCCACGTGATTTGCATGATGAGGATACGATCCTACATCACGAGAAAATGTAGCGTAGAATATGTGTCAGTACTTGGTAAGTACTGAGCATTCTGATAGGATAAAGCTGAACAAATATATATAAATGAATAAAGCATATTGAACAATGATATAATATGAATATCATGAATAAGGGTTTAGGTAATTGTTTTAGGGTTTTTAGGTTAGGGTTTAAAGTTTAAATTTATCTAGAATAATTTTAGGTTAAGTGTTTTTTTCGATTTTGGCTTTTAAAAGATATTTTAGGATCATTATTGTTTTACAGTTTAGGGGTTCTTAGGGCTAAGGGTTTTAGATTAAAGAATTTTTTTAGGGTTTTTAAGGTTAGTTTTAGGGAATTTTGTTTTAATGGTTTTAAAGGTTTTTAGAGTTTTTTGTAAATAGGTTTTTCTTAAGATTTAGGGTTTCTTAGGGTCTAGGGCTTTTAGAGTTTCATATGGCTTAGAGTTTCAAGTGTTTTAGGTTTAGGGTTAAGGCCAAAGGTTTAAGGTTTAGGGTTTAGGTCCTAAGCTTTCGGGTTTGAGATTTGGGTTTCGGGTTTAAGGTTAGGAGTTTTTAGGTTTATGATTTTTATGATTAGGCTTTTTAAATGTTTTTAGGGTTTCATAGTTTTTTTTAAGATTTTGGGTTTCTTAGGATCTAGGGCATAGTATTTTAAGTTTAGGATTTTATTGGGCATAGGGTTTTAAAGGGATTTACTGTGTTTTTTGGGGTATTATAGTTTTAGTGGTTTTCAAAGGTTTTAGGGTTTAAGGTTTTCTTAGGGTCTAGGGTTTTTTTTAGTGTTTCATAAGGTTTGGGGTCTTGGAATTAGCCCTATGTTTTAGAGTTAAGGATTTAGAGTTTCTTAGGGTATATAAGATTTAGCGTTTTGGATTTCATAGGGATTGGTTTTTTAAGGATTTTTAAGTTTTAGGGTTTTGGGCATAAGATTTTCTAGGGTTTTTTTTGGTTTAGGGTTTTAAAGGGTTTTTAGGATTTTTGTTGTTTTTTACGATTAAGTGGTTCTTAGGCTTTAAAAGCCTCTAACTGATTAGAGATGCTGGGACATTCCCCAAGCTAACTCTAGAAAAACTTAAACTAAAATGGAAGACTGAATATAAAATATGTCAATCGTCCTCGAAGAACGAGGACTCACCACTGATATTGTTGAATACGGATCGGGAACCGAACTCCACGTGGTTTGAATGCTAAGGACCTGAACCTACATAACGAGAAGATGTAGTGTAGAATATGTGTCAGTACTTGAAAGGTACTGAGCATTCATGATAAGATAAATCTGAACAAATATATATAACTGTATACAACATATTGAAAAATGATATAATCTGAACATGATGAATTAGGGTATAGGGTTTATAACTTAAGCTTTTCTAGGATTTTTTTAGGTTAAGAGTTTTTTTCGAGTTAGGATTTTTAAAGATATTTTAGAATCATTATTGTCTTTATGGTTTAGGGGTTCTTAGGGCTTAGGGTTTTAGATTATGGAATTTATTTAGGGTTTTTAAGGTTTGTTTTAGGGATTTTTAGTTTTAGGGGTTTTAAAGGTTTTTAGGGTTTTTTAGTGTTTAGTTTTTCTTAGGATTTAGGATTTAGGGCTTCTTAGAGTTTCATAAGGCTTAGGGTTGGGGGTTTATCCCTAAGGTTTAGGGTTTATGTTTCTTATGGTTTGAGTTAAGCATTTAAGGTCTCCTAGGTTTATTTTGGGTGTTTTAGGGTGTAGGATTTAGGGTTTAAGTGTTTTAGGTTTAGGATTTTTTTAGGGTTTAGGTTTAGGGTTTTAAAAAGTTTTTAGGGTTTTTTTTTTTATGGTTTTTTACATTTAGAGTTAAGGCAAAAGGTTTAGGGTGTAGGGTTTAGGCCGTAAGATTTCGGGTTTAGGGTTAAGAGCTTTTTAGTGTTAATGGATTTTTTAGGTTTATAGTTTCTTAGTTTTTTTTTAAATTTTGAATTTCTTAATATTTACGATTTCTTAGGATTTAGAGCATAGTATTTTAAGTATTGATTTTTTTCAGGGCTTATGGTTTTAAAGGGATTTATTGTGTTTTTTGGGGTATTATAGTCTTAGAGGTTTTCAAGGGTTTAAGTTTTCTTAGGGTCTACGGTTTTTTTAGTGTTTCATATGGTTTGGGGTTTAGGGATTAGTCCTATGGTTTACAGTTAAGGATTTAGAGTTTCTTAAGGTATAGGATTATGCGTTTAGGATTTCTTAGGGTTTGGGATTTAGGTTTTAGCTTTATGGATTAGAGTTAAAGATTTAGAGTGTCTTAGGGTATAGGATTTAGAGTTTAGGATTTCTTAGGGTTTGTTTTTTAACAATTTTTAGGGTTTAGGGTTGAAGATTTACTTGGGTGTTTTTAGGTTTAGGGTTTTAAAGGGTTTTAAGGATATTTGTGTTTTTTTACGATTAAAGGGTTCTTAGGGACTAAAAGCCTCTAACTGACTAGAGATGCTGGGACATGCCCCCAGCTAATTCTAGCAAAACTTAAACTAAAATGGAAAACTAAATATAAAACATGTCAATCGTCCTCGAAGAACGAGGACTCACCACTGATATTGCTGAATACGGATCGGGAACTAATTTCCACGTGATTTGCATGCTGAGGATATGATCTACATCACGGGAAAATGTACGTAGAATATGTGTCAGTACTTGTAAGTTCTTGAGCATTCATGACAGGATAAAGCTGAACAAATATATATAACTGAATAAACATATTGAACAATGATATAATATGAATATCATGAATAAGGGTTTAGGTAATTGGTTTAGGGTTTTAGGGTTAGGGTTTAAAGTTTAAATTTATCTAGGATTATTTAAGGATAAATGTTTTTTTTTTTTTAAAAAAAGATATTTTAGGATCATTATTGTTTTTACAGTTTTGGGGTTCTTAGGGCTTAGGGTTTTAGATTAAGGAATTTTTTTAGGGTTTTTAAGGTTAGTTTTAGGGAAATTTAGTTTTAGTGGTTTTAAAGGTTTTTAGATTTTTTTTGTATTTAGGTTTTTCTTAGGATTTGGGGTTTCTTAGGTTTTAGGGCTTCTTAGAGTTTCATAAGGCTTATAGTTTCCAGTGTTTTAGGCTTAGGGTTAAGGTCAAAGGTTTAGGGTTTAGGTCCTAAGCTTTCAGGTTTGAGATTTAGGGTTTCGGGTTTAAGGTTAGGAGATTTTAGGTTTATGATTTTTATGATTAGGCTTTTAAATGTTTTTAGGGTTTCTTAGGTTTGTTTTAAGATTTTGGGTTTCTTACGATCTAGGGCATAGTATTTTAAGTTTAGGATTTTTTTGAGCTTAGGGTTTTAAAGGGATTTATTGTGTTTTTTGGGATATTATAGTAGTGGTTTTCAAGGGTTTTAGGGTTTAAGATTTTCTTAGGGTCTAGGGTTTTTTTGGTGTTTCATAAAGTATGGAATTTTGGATTTAGCCTTATGTTTTAGAGTTAAGGATTTAGAGTTTCTTAGGGTATATAAGATTTAGTGTTTTGGATTTCATAGGGATTGGTTTTTTAAGGATTTTTAGGTTTTAGGGTTTTGGGCTTAAGATTTTCTAGGGTTTTAAAGGATTTTTAGGATTTTTATGGTTTTTTACGATTAAGTGGTTCTTAGGCTTTAAAAGCCTCTAACTGATTAGAGATGCTGGACATGCCCCCAAGCTAACTCTAGCAAAACCTTAAACAAAATGGAAGACTGAATATAAAACATGTCAATCGTCGTCGAAGAACGAGTACTCACCACTGATATTGCTGAATACGGATAGGGAACCGATCTCCACGTGGTTTGAATGTTCAGGACCTGAACCTACATAACGGGAAGATGTAGCGTAGAATATGTGTCAGTACTTCAAAGGTACTGAAGCATTCATGATAAGATAAAGCTGAACAAATATATATAACTGCATACAACATATTGAAAAATGATATAGTATGAACATGATGAATAAGCGTTTAGGGTTTATAACTTAAGCTTTTCTAGGTTTTTTTTGTTAAGAGTTTTTTTCTAGTTAGGATTTTTAAATATATTTTAGGATCATTATTGTTTTTATGGTGTAGGGGTTCATAGGGCTTAGGGTTTTAGTTTATGGAATTTATTTAGGGTTTTTAAGGTTTGTTTTAGGGATTTTTAGTTTTAGGGGTTTTAAGGGTTTTTGGGTTTTTTAGTGTTTAGTTTTTCGTAGGATTTAGGGTTTAGGGCTTCTTAGAGTTTCTTAAGGCTTAGGGTTGGGGGTTTTTCCCTAAGGTTTAGGGTTTATGTTTCTTATGGTTTGAGTTTAGCATTTAAGGTCTCCTAGGTTTATTTTGGGTCTTTTAGGTGTAGGATTTAGGGTTTAAGTGTTTTTGGTTTGGAGTTTTTTATGGGTTTAGGTTTATTGTTTTAAAATTTTTTTAGGGTTTCTTTACGTTTACGGTTTAGGGTTTAGGCCCTAAGATTTCGGGTTTAAGGTTAAGAGTTTTTTAGGGTTTATGGATTTTTTAGGGTTATGGTTTCTAAGGTTTTTTTTATAATTTTGGATTTCGTAAGATTTACGATTTCTTAGGATTTAGAGCATAGTATTTTAAGTTTAGATTTTTTTAGGGCTTATGGTTTTAAATGGATTTATTGTGTTTTTTGGGGTATTATAGTCTTAGAGGTTTTCAAGGGTTTAAGTTTTTTTAAGGTCTAGGGTTTTTTTAGTGTTTCAAATGGTTTGGGGTTTAGGGATTAGTCCTATGGTTTAGAGTTATGAATTTAGAATTTCTTAAGGTATAGGATTATGCGTTTAGGTTTTTTTATAGGGTTTGGGGTTTAGGTATGGTTTGGGGTTTAGGGATTAGTCCTATGGTTTAGAGTTATGAATTTAGAATTTCTTAAGGTATAGGATTATGCGTTTAGGATTTCTTAGGGTTTGGGGTTTAGGTTTTAGCCCTATGGATTAGAGTTAAAGATTTAGATTGTATTAGGTTATAGGATTTACCGTTTAGGATTTCTTAGGGTTTGTTTTATAAGGGTTTTTAGGGTTTACGATTTACTTGGGTGGTTTTAGGTTTAGGGTTTTTTATGATTTTTGTGATTTTTTACGATTAAAGTGTTCTTAGGGACTAAAATCCTCTAACTGACTAGAGATGATGGGACATGCCCCCAGCTAACTCTAGCAAAACTTAAACTAAAATGGAAAAATGAATATAAAACATGTCTATCGTCCTCGAAGAACAAGGACTCACCATTGATATTGCTGAATACGGATCGGGAACTGATCTCCACGTGATTTGCATGCTGAGGACATGATTCTACATCACGAGAAAATGTAGCATAGTATTTGTGTCAGTACTTGTATGGTAGTGTGCATTCATGATAGGATAAAGCTGAACAAATATATATAACTGAATAAAGGATATTGAACAATGATATAATATGAATATCATGATTAAGGGTTTAGGTAAATGGTTTAGGGTTTTAAGGTTAGGATTTAAATTTTAAATTTATCTAGGATTATTTTAGGTTAAGTGTTTTTTTCGATTTTGGATTTTTAAAAGATATTTTAGGATCATTATTGTTTTTACAGTTTAGGGGTTCTTAGGGCTTAGGGTTTTAGATGAAGGAATTTTTTTAGGGTTTTTTAAGGTTAGATTTAGGGAATTTTAGTTTTAATGGTTTTAAAGGATTTTAGAGTTTTTTTGTATTTAGGTTTTTCTTAGGATTTAGGGTTTATTAGGGTTTAGGGATTCTTAGAGTTTCATAAGGCTTAGAGTTTCAAGTGTTTTAGGTTTAGGGTTAAGGTCAAAGGTTTAGGGTTTAGGTCCTAAGCATTCGAGTTTGAGATTTAGGGTTTCGGGTTTAAGGTTAGGAGTTTTTAGGTTTATGATTTTTATGATTAGGCTTTTTAAATGTTTTTAGGGTTTCTTAGGTTTTTTTTAAGATTTTGGGCTTCTTAGGTTTTAGGGCATAGTATTTTAAATTTAGGATATTTTTGGGCTTAGGGTTTTAAAGGGATTTATTTTGTTTTTTGGGGTATTATAGTTTTAGTGGTTTCCCAAGGGTTTTAGGGTTTAAGGTTTTTTTAGGGTCTAGGGTTTTTTTTTAGTGTTTCATAAGGTTTGGGATTTTGGATTTAGTCCTATGTTTTAGAGTTAAGGATTTAGAGTTTGTTAGGGTATATAAGATTTAGCCTTTTGGATTTCTGAGGGTTTTGTAATAAGGGTTTAGGATTTTTAGGTTAGGGTTTATAGCTTAATCTTTTCTAGGATTTTTTTAGCTTAAGAGTTTTTTTTTGAGTTAGGATTTTTAAAGATATTTTAGGATCATTATTGTTTTTATGGTTTAGGGGTTCTTAGGGCTTAGGGTTTTAGATTATGATTTTTTTTAGGGTTTTTAAGGTTTGTTTTTAGGGATTTTTTGTTTTAGGAGTTTTGAAGGTTTTTAAGGGTTTTTAGTGTTTAGTTTTTCTTAGTATTTAGGGTTTAGGTTTCTTAGAGTTTCGTAAGGCTTAGTGTTAGGGGTTTATCCCTAAGGTTTAGGGTTTATGTTTCTTATGGTTTGAGTTTAGTATTTAAGGTCTCCTTGGTTTATTTTGGGTCTTTTAGGGTGTAGGATTTAGGGTTTAAGTGTTTTATGTTTAGGATTTTTTTAGGGTTTAGGTTTAGGGTTTTAAAAAGTTTTTAGGGTTTTTTTAGGGTTTCTTTACGTTTAGGGTTAAGGCCAAAGGTTTAGGGTTTAGGGTTTAGGGTTTAGGCCCTTAGGTTACGGGTTTAAGGTTAAGAGTTTTTAAAGGTTTATGGTTTCTTAGGATTTTTTAAAATTTTGGATTTCTTAAGATTTACGATTTCTTAGGATTTAGAGCATAGTATTTTAAGTTTAGATTTGTTTAGGGCTTATGGTTTTAAAGGGATTTATTGTGTTTTTTGGGGTATTATAGT